>NC_139957.1:9172519-9235019 GCF_963454915.1 Gymnoscopelus microlampas
AAACGCAAAAAAAACCCACCCCATCAATTCAGCACATACAATCACACCCTAACGCACCGTGCATGCCTGGGAGTTCTGTCGCTTTCTTCCTCTTGCCTTATTTATTGCTATCTCTCTCTCTCTCTCTCTCTCTCTGCCTGCCTTTCTCTCATTTACACTAACCACCCACACACGCACAGGCACGGACACACACACACACACACACACACACACACACACACACACACACAATATCGCGATCAACAGAATCCCCCTGGAGGGTTTATGCTGATTGTGCTAATCGAGTATGCTAAACAGATCAAGTAGGCTACAGACGCTCTGACTCACCAATTGCACCGTGTGACCAAAGAGGGGGGGGGGGGGGGTTCTTCCCTCAAGAGGACGACATGCAGTGGTGGAAAAAGTACTCAAATTCTCTACTTAAGTAAAAGTACCAATACTGCAATATAAAAATACTCTGTTACAAGTAAAAGTCCAGAATTAAAAAAATTACTTGAGTAAAAGTATTAGCATCAAAATGCACTTAAAGTACCAAAAGTAAAAGTACTAAATATTTGAAAATAGCAGATCTACAAGCTCACAACGCGTCGCGATGCGACGCGTTGTGAGCTTGTAGATCGGCTATTTTCAAATAGCCTAGGTATAAAATAGGGTTAAAGTGGTTAATGTGCGTTTCATTATATCATAATTTATATCTGAAAAGAAACTATTAACTTAAGTTTTCATATAATTGTAGTGGAGTAAAAGTACAATATTTGCTTCTGAGATGTAGTGGAGTAGAAGTAAAAGTATTGGAAATTGGAAATACTCAAGTAAAGTACAAATACCTCAAAATTGTACTTAAGTACAGTACTTAAGTAAATGTACTTAGTTACTTTCCACCACTGACGACATGGTACATTTCTCAGTCCATCAGCCGGTGGCTGCCCGGAGGAGGAAACAGTCGATACCAAATGTTTGGGCACTTAGTCACCGTTGTCACCTGTCAGATACGGGGGGGGGAGGGGGGGGGGTTAGACTTCACTCGGCTGCACAGGCCTGATGAATCATTGTGATTGATTACAGGTGAATTGCCACATGTGTGTGTGTGTGTGTGTGTGCCACTGGTTTGCGGAAGGGTGGCATGGGGGGGTCAGGATGATGAAATTATTATTTATAATTATTTTTAAACCTATGTGTGGCTCTCGTGAAAGACATTGAGGGCTGCTGAGATCTCATTTGCAACAGTGTTGCTGATTTTTTTTTTTTTATAAAAAAAATTATGTCCACTTTCAAGCATTTTTCATCATTATACAGTATGATGTTTGATAATCACAATCCCTGAATAATTGTATTGCATTGTACATGTATGAAGGCTTCATTGACCAAAATGTGCATGGCAGCTATTCATCTAGTTATTTTTGTCTCCTTTCTTAAAGGAGAATTTTGGACTAAGTTTTTCTTACCTTTTCTATGATGTTATGATATCTTAGGATGAATGGTACAGTAGAAAAATGTCCATCCCGGGTCACTATGCACAGAACACTATGCAACCAAAACAAATAAATCTAAGTCTCGCTAGACGAGATTTCAATCTCGTCTAGCGAGACTTTTTTGGACAGTGTTCTGTCACTATGAACGCCAGATCTCAAAAAAAAAAAAAAAAGCTATTAAAATATGTGATCTAACGCAAGGCCTATCCGCGCAAGTTTTAAGCTGTGGCGGACCCAGGATGGAGTTATGAAATTGTTCTACTGTACCATTCATCCTAAGATACCATAACATGAAAATAACATAGAAAAGGTAAGAAAAACTTAGTCCAAAATTCTCCTTTAAGCATGTTTACAAGATCCCGACAGTAAGCTTCTCCTAAACTTTCCCTCATAACGGCAGCAGCGTTGTCTTTGTACATTCAGTGTCCAGGCACTCACAGCCGTAAAGGAGAACAGGCTCCACAGTAGCAGAAAATAAACTGATCTTGACGTGTTCTTGAATGATAAAAACGATATATAGATAGCTGTCCCTCTCTTTTACAACTGATAGTTTAACATGCTTCAGGCTATGAGCTACACCGCTAAAATAGCGACTATGTTTTTTTTTGCAGCAGTAGAACGCCAGAATCTACCATCTGATTTGCCATCGCCACTTATTTGCACAAACTTGCAAGACTGCTCAACTGTCTTTTGTCACCAAGTCACTGAGATCTCACAGCCAACTGTAATGTGACCATCTGTCTCTCTCCTCATCACCCAGCGCTCATTGTAAATGAATGATTCCCGGTTGCAGTGGTGGGAAAAGTACTCAAATTATTTACTTAAGTAAAAGTACCGATACTGCATTATAGAAATACTCTGTTAAAGTAAAAGTAAAAGCCCAGAATTCATAATTTACTTGAGTAAAAGAACAAAAGTATTGGCATCAAAATGTACTTAAAGTATCAAAAGTAAAAGTACTAACATATTTGAAAATAGCATATCTACAGAGCTTGTAGATCGGCTATTTTCAAATAGCCTATGTATAAAATAGGGCTAAAGTGATTAATGTATGTTTAATAATATCATAATTTATATCTGAAAAGTAACTAGTGACTAAAGTTGTCAAATAATTGTAGTGGAGTAAAAGTACAATATTTGCCTCTGAGATATAGTGGAGTAGAAGTAAAAGTATAGACAATTGGAAATACTCCAAGTCAAAGTACCTCAAAATTGTACAGTACTTGAGTAAATGTACTTAGTTACTTTACACCACTGCTGGGTAAGACAGGGTAAGACTTTGGGCTCCCTTTCCTGAGCTCCTGCTCGATTTATTGAAACACCTTGGCATCTCCCTCGCTCATAAAATTATGCTCAACCCCTCCTATATCCAAACTTCCCACGAATCATGGAAAGTTTTCGAGGGCAAAATACTTCAAAACTGCATTTCGGCTGAACGGCCCGTTACAGCGGTCTGTATCCGTCCAAAAAGTAATAACCAATTTAATTGCTAGAGACATTTTTAGGCTGCATCCCAAATGCTCTTCTTGGCTAATTAAAATGTATTCTAACAAAAAGTTGGTCGCCGACTCGCCAAGAAAACTTATGAAACGTATTAGTTTAGATAGGTCAGTCAGTGCTATGGTGTTTTGTGTGTAGATATCCCAGCACTACATGTGCAATAAAATATGATAAATGTATTGGTCATTATTGCACTATGGACTGCTGGGATGTACACAGCAGTCAGTGTAGAGAGACAGGAAACTTAAATGGATTAAAGAGATAAGAATTACTTTTTTTCTATCAATTAGTCACCCCATGGAGAATTCATGGATATTTTTTTTTGTTTTTGTCGCATTCCTAAGCCAATCATTTGATGACCAGCGGACCGGCAGCGGCTCGGTAGGAGACACAAAGGAGACTCTTTGTGTCTCCTACCGGAACCGCTGCTGGTCATCAAATTATTGGCTTTACTTTACTTAGAAATGCGACAAAAACGAAAAAATATCCATGAATTCAAGTCTCCATGGGGTGACTAATCGATAGAAAAAAAAACATTTTGGGGGTGAACTATCCCTTTAAGGGCAGAGAGTGAGGATAGACGTGAGACAAGACATCACATTCTAGCCTGGGTCCTCGTGCTCACTAGGTGCATGTGGTCAGAGCACAGCTGAGCCACCAGGCAGGCACCCCAGAATTATTAACAGAACATGTAATTTGGGACAGTCTGCAAATATTGGATCAAAAGAAAGAGCCAGTGGAAAAGATAATGTCATAATTTTGCGCTAATCACATGGTCACAAACAGGTGATTGTAATTAAGACATAGCCTTGTGAAATTATGATAATTCCCTTGAGTGATTCTTAATTATGTTGGCTTTTACTTTACTGTTGCCTAATTAAAAGATGGAATAGCTACAGTTATTTAATCAAGTAATTATTTGACACAGGATTCCCCCAAAACAGGCATTTCTCCTGTTTGCCGGTGCCTTTGATTGAGTTATCCTTCTTTTTTCTCTTCTCTTTTCTGTTCTGCACTGTAACTGTATCTATAAATGTTTACATATTTTGTTTCATGCATCCTAATATCATTTTATAATTTTATAATTGTGTTTCCTTTCCGTTGCTTGATGTTCTGTGTAAAGCACACTGAATTGCCTTGTTGTTGAAAATTGCTACACAAATAAAACTGCCGTGCCTTGCCTTGCCTGGATGGGCATGGTTTTCACAGATGTACTGTAGCAGTGCACACTCTGACATTGC
This sequence comes from Gymnoscopelus microlampas, assembly GCF_963454915.1. Classification (NCBI taxonomy): domain Eukaryota; kingdom Metazoa; phylum Chordata; class Actinopteri; order Myctophiformes; family Myctophidae; genus Gymnoscopelus; species Gymnoscopelus microlampas. The sequence continues at coordinate 9,176,733 of NC_139957.1, forward strand.
GGACCACGTCGACTCAACAACAATGTTGTCATTTAACCCATTAAAACCTGAAGCCGATTCTACAAATGTCTTCTAAATCCCAAGAGTTTTCTGGGAAAAAAAACACTTATGTTTCTATATCAGTGGTTCTCAAACTTTTTCATGTCAAAGACCCCCAAAATGATATGTATTTGGCCGCCGACCCTCATCTCAAAATGTTTAGTTCCAGGGACCCCCAGAAGCAAATAATAGAGTTATACATTTTCGCTTTCAACAATACATATTCAAAGATGTGCACACATTTTGACGATTTTTCAAAAATAGCAGATCTACAAGCTCGTAGCGCGGCACTCGGTGCCGGGCTATGAGCTTGTATATCTGCTATTTTTGAATAGCCAAAGTGTAACATAATGCTTTTTTAGCTCAAATGAAAAAGTGACACAGATGCGTTCCAGGTCTTAATTTGTTAAAAAAAAAAGGCGGGTGTGCCAACAGAAGCAACAAATGTCACTGCTGGATTAGATGCAGAAACGAGATCAACCCACGACCTAGACAGCTCTGGGCATAGGAGCCCTGGCGGAGATTTGCGCTCCGCAGAGCGTGCCTTTTCTTGTTAGACATGAAATTCTAGCCTTTGGGATGGAGCCTCAGACTATAGTACTTCTTCACTTGACATGATAATTTGAATTGAAACAGCCTGACTCACTTGTCTTGCTTTTGACAGATGTACTGTAGTCTGTTGGGTGTACTGAAGGTTTTTCGTAGACAAAGAGATGGAGAAGCTGGGGAAAGTGCTACGGGGATTGGGGAGAGCCGGGCTGAAAAATGATGCCGTGTTATTGTAATAACCTCTTGTTTGTTGGTTAGTTAAAATTGCTACCGTCAATATTTTTTTCTTTTAGCATATCATCCTGCCTCAGTATCCAGTGAGGCAGGATGAAAATAGCATCGACGGACGTGTAGCATGAACTTGGAAATTGTTTATCTAAGTGCCTAAATTAGAGACTAAGATAGCATACAATAATATTGTGATACAGACTTCTTGGCTGTCTTTGTGACATAAAAGTATAATGACAGGAAACTCATGGGGTCGCCAAAATCAACATTTCACAAAGCTGACCATAGCCTCTTTAAGGTATAGTCTTAAAAGAGCTTGGCTCTTTGTCAACATCCAAACCACACTCTGAAGTCTAAGCAAACAGTGGTTGGCACTTGGCAGTAACAAAGTACATCTACTTGAGTACTGTACTTAAGTAAATGTTTGGCGTATCTGTACTTGACTTGAGGATTTGTATTTTTGGATACTTATCACTCAAGGAAACTAAGGCATTCTTGTGGAAAGATTTGAAGGCCTAGTATGGCTAATGTATGGCAAGAATAAAAACAATACAGTACCATGCATTAGCCATGCTATTAAAGGCTTTTACATTTTCCCACAAGAGTTCCCTTTTTTTGTCATATAATTGACACCCATTTGTACCAAAGAGCACCTTGTTGGGGATTCTTTTGTGGAGCACCTTGTCGGGGATATGCTCCTTTCTCTCTTTCTTCTACAAGTACTCTTTAAATCAAATCCAAAAATGTACACAGCAACTTTCACTCACAGTTTAAGAGGAGTATCTACTTTGACTCGAGTACTGGGATTCTCCACCGGCTGTAAAGTTGCAAGGGGGGAAGTAGCTCTTATTCTAATATGAATTTGGCTGCGGACCCCCATCTCAAAATATGTTGTTCCAGGGACCCCCAGAAGCAAAGATTTGAGTTAATGTTCGCTTTAAAAGAATATATATATATATTCAAAGATTTGCACACATTTTCACAATTTTTCAAAAATAGCAAATCTACAAGCTCGTAGCGCGGCACTCGGTGCCGCGCTATGAGCTTGTATATCTGCTATTTTTGAATAGCTAAAGTGTAAAACAATGCTTTTTTAGCTGAAATGAAAAAGTGACACAGATGCGTTCCAGGTCTTAATGGATTAACCGATAGATTTGATAAGCTTGATAATATCACTTACTGCCAAAAACAGGCAACGCCACCTTGTCTGGCCTGGGTATAGAAACAAAAAGCCACGCGAGAAGAAGCAATTACACAGGTGAGACACACACAAGCGTGTCTCGGCTTTCACAATGTTACTTGTAGTAGTGGTAATGCACTTTGCCTTGGGCTCCGCTGAGTCCCATTAGGGTCCAAACTTCAGCTACGGGTATGTGGGAGCTTTTCAGCGATAACTAGCTCATACCTGAAGACGCCGTGGTCTTCTTATAGAGCGGGTCCAAGGCACTGACGGCAGGTAATTGCTGAAGGCAGCCGGTTTTAGAATCGGATCGTGCGTGGGTGTTGACAGTGGGTGAGCAGCCTTCCATTTGTGTAGCAGAAATCTGTGTCTGCGTGCGTGTGCGCCCGTGTGTGTGTGTGTGTGTGTGTGTGTGGTGTGCGTGTGCGTGTGTGTGCAGTGGTGGAAAAAGTACTCAAATGTTTTACTTAAGTAAATCAATACTGCAATGTAGAAGTACTCTGTTGCAAGTAAAAGTCCGGAATTCTAAATTTGCTTGAGTAAAAGTACAACAGTATTGGTGTCAAAATGTATTTAAAGTACCAAAAGTAAAAGTACAAAAATATTTGAAAATAGCAGATCTACAAGCTCACAACGCGTCGCGATGCGACACGTTGTGAGCTTGTAGATCGGCTATTTAGCCTATAGGTATAAAATAGAGCTAAAGTGGTTCATGTATGTTTTATAATGTAATAATGTATATCTGCAAAGTAACTAGTAACTAAAGTTTTCAAATAATTGCAGTGGAGTAAAAGCACAATATTTGCCTCTGACATGTAGTGGATGGAGTAGAAGTAAAAGTATAGACAATTGGAAATACTCCAGTAAAGTACCTCAGAATTGTACTTAAGTACAGTACTTGAGTAAATGTACTTAGTTACTTTACACCACTGTGTGTGTGTGTGTGTGTGTGTGTGTGTGTGTGTGTGTGTGTGTGTGTGTGTGTGTGTGTGTGTGTGTGTGTGTGCGTGCGTGCGTGCGTGCCAGCGTGTGAGAGAGGGGTGATTAGGAGAAAAGGGGAAGGGGAAAGCAAAGAGGAAGAGAAGCTTGACAGAGCTGTGTGCGCGCTGTGGACATTTTTTCTCTACGGCTGTAATGTAATGCAGGCGAGGAGGGGTCTGCCTTTGGTATGCAACGCACATCATGGCGTCTGCACGGACCACTGAGCCAGGTGCACAGGGGAGGAGGAGGAGGAGCCCCCCCCCCCCCCCCCCGTCACTCCAACGTCTCCGTCTGCTCCACCTCTTCCATCTCTGTCTGAGGAGGAAGCACTTATGTTGACATTTTGGACACCTTGAGCCGCATCAAAAGGTTAGCAAATAAATAAATAAATAAAACGCCAAAACCGGGGGAGAGGCTCCGTCGTTATGGACACGGATACTGACATCATGTAACTAATGCACTGAGGCTGCTCCTGATCTCTGCAAAAATCCTCTTTTTGTGTGTGTGTGTGTGTGTGTGTGTGTTTGTATTACTATACTTGCGAGGACCAAGTATAGTAGAATTTGAAGAAATATACATTGTGAGGACCGTTTTCCTGGTCCTCACAAGACAAATGGTTGTTTTATAGTTAAAAAAAAAACATTTTTAGAGATACGTTTACAATTAGAAAAACATTCAGGTTAGGATTAGACATTTAGGTGCCTTAGAGGTTAGGTTTAGGGATTGGAATTAGAGTTCAACATGATTTATACTTATAGTTGCGCGCCAGTGTCATGCACCGAAAAACAGCTGATCTATAAGCTTACAACGCGTCGCAGCGCGACGCGTTGTGGGCTTGTAGATCTGCTGTTTTTCGGCTTTAGGCTTACAGTTAAAAATGGCAATTATTATTTTTAAATGGCATTCATAACATGGCTGTCCTAAAGTGTTGATGTCCTCACAAGTATAGTAATACAAACGTGTGTGTGTGTGTGTGTGTGTGTGTGTGTGTGTGTGTGTGTGTGTGTGTGTGTGTGTGTGTGTGTGTGTGTGTGTGTCTGTGCGCGTGCACCACACTTGATAGCAGGGCTGGATTGGCCGCACCCTAGGGTCAGGCAACAAACCTTAGGGGGCCGTGTCCACAGAATTCTTTTTTTTTTTTTACCTGTCTGCCATGCATTTCTTTGGTAAAAAAAGACTCGCGGGAGCACTCCTTCTTCCCTAGCCTGGTAAACCATCCCGGACGTGTGAATCTTTACATCTACAGATGTGCCACTTCAAAACTTCACACGTTACTGTTCTTTCCCTGAAAGTGCCCTGAAAATGCATTTTTTCCTCCCTGTTCTGCGCTTAAAAATGCACTGTTTTGCCCCTGAAAAGAAGTTGTCACTACACACCCCCGTTTTTCCCTTCAACAGACATCCATATACATGAGAACAAAAGAATGTGTGTTGAATAAGGTGTCAGACTCATTATGAGGCGAAAGGTGATTTGAAGAGGTCCTTGACCAGTTGCTCAACATAATTAGCATCATAAAAGCAGTGATCATCAAAATAATTCAGCATTTTAAATGCCCTTCTTTGTCCCTCTTATTGCCCTGGGAATCCCATGAAAATGTACTGTCTTGGCGATGGCAGGACATTTGAAGTTTTGAAATGGCACATCTGTATCATGTGTTCTTCTGAATTCACTCGACCGGGGTGGTTTACCAGTCTACTACTGACTGTTTATTATGCCTCGATATGTTGTCTTACTATTGCTTATTCGGTTGTGCTGTTGATATTGTACTGTGCAGCACTTTGGTACAACAAAAGTTGCTTTTAACCCATTAAGACCTGAGGCCATTCTTCATTGTTTTTTCTAAATCCAAACTAAAAAAAAATCTTTCAAGATTTTTCAAAAATAGCAGATCTACAACCTCACAACGCGTCGCAATGCAATTCGACGTGAGCTTGCAGATCGTCTATTTTCGCTACTTTTGCACGACACCGTTGTACAACGAAGATTATACAACAGGTAGTTCCGACCAAGCAATCTGATTGGTTGAAATAGCTTTCTAGCCGTGCTTCAAACCAGCATCATAGCACGGGCCTAATCACATTAATAAATCACTCCGCAGTGCAGTCCGCACCTGATTAGACCATTATATGGCACAGCTGTGCTGTGAAGTCACTCTGTCCCACGGTAGGAAAACAAACAGACAGTAGCCTGACCCACCGCCGCCACCGGAGAACAAACAGCTATGCAAAATGGACTATGTTGTTAATTTGGTGGATTTACGGTTGATCAATGGTTAGAAGGTTATAAATATCCTACTGTGTAAAGTAAAATGACTCCCATTTCGTTAACAGTCCAGTAGGCTATATGCTCCGTCGTACGACCGTGTCACGCGGCCAAAATAGCCGATCTACAAGTTCACAACGCGTCGCCATCGCGACGCGTTGTCAGCTTGTAGATCAGTTATTTTGGCCGCGTGACACGGTCGTACGACGGAGCATATAGCCTACTGGAATTCATTCCACTGCGCAAGCATTGATAGCTCAGCTGTGTTGATGACACGGTGCCTCAAACTCAAAGCACTGCTACAGGGACTATTTAATGTCTCTCAGTCAAAAACTCTTCTCTTTACAGGGAAACGGACAATAGCGAAACATTTTTATTATTAATTGCCCCACAATATGAATACATTTGGATGTGTTTTGTTGGTAACTGTTGTATAATCGCAATATTACACTCGAGGGTGTGCTTTACCTTACATTATTGGCACTTCAGTGATGCTGGCGGAACTCGGCTTCGCCTCGTTCCTGACCGCATCACTGGCGTGCCAATAATGACGGTAAAGCACACCCTCTCGTGTAATATTGCTTAAATGAAATAGGGCTCAGACTAATAGATTTAGTCGTTTATAAAAAATCTATTAGAATGTTTTCGCCTTGATTGATTCGTCGAATCAATTCTCATTTGTTATTTATAAATGTTATTTATAAATGTTAAGTGATTTTCTTTACAAACGAAGACTCAATAGCCTAAATGAATAATGACATAGCAGTCATTGCAGAAAAGAAAGGACGTTTTTAAAAATCAAATCACTGCACTGCAGAGAATGATAGGCGGTCAAAAACTAGACCCTTCCCACGGTAATGACCTTCGTTGACATAAGGCAATCGACTTCATCCGCACTGGAAAGATGCTGGGCATAATGTACTCAGGGCATATGGGATACCAGAGAAGCTTGTGAAAACAGTGCCTGTATCCTACGCATGCACCCAGGCCAGGGTCACTATACTGTATGCCCAATGGCAACGCTGAGATAGAAGTTTGACATCTTGGCAGGAGTACTGCTGCTGGGCCGTGGTGGAAAAAGTACTCAAATGTTTTACTTAAGTAAAAGTACCGATACTGCAATGTGGAAATACTCTGTTACACCTCAAAATTGTACTTAAGTACGGTACTTAAATAAATGTACTTAGTTACTTTCCACCACTGCTGCTGGGAGACAGACGCGCTCCATACCTCTTCATCATCGAGCTCGATTAAGCGATGAGAAACAAAGAGAGCATGCCTTGATTGACCAAATAAGAATAGAGTATTCAACAAAGCTGTATAACAGTTAAAGGTAGGGTAAGTGATTTGCAATTATTCAAATAATTGCAAAATGGGTCTATGTTCTGATAGTGCTCGTTACTGTAGAGTGTTTGTTCAGTATTAGGAGTCTCCTTGTCTCTCCAGCTCTTTATAAAACAGAAAATGCATTTTCGTTTCAGTTTCAGTTTCATTTCCAATTTTATCCAATCAGGATAGAGAACTCAATCAGGATATAGATTAAACAAGTGAAATTGGAAGTGATGACACTAAGAAATGAGCAGGCAAAATTGGAACTGGAACACTATACAAATGAAGCTTAAAAATGGGTACTTTCTCCTGATTGGCTGAGATTTTGACACCTACCGAAAAATGTATTTTCTGTTTATTAAAGAGCTTGGAGAGACAGGGAGACATCTGTTACTGAAAAAACACTCTATAGCAATGATTACTATCAGAATATAGTGTTTTAACCTTTTAACAAAATACTTTTTGTTTTAACCAAAAAATATCACTTACCCTACCTTTAAACTCAAGTGTAACTTTGACAGGGCAGCTTTCACTTGTAATTGAGTAATATTTGATTAGAAGTATCTTTATTTTGACCCTGAGTACTTTGTCCACCACTGTTTATTATAATGAGAAATATCTCAAAACAATGAGATCCTTATCGCATAATAACAAGAAGATATCTAATATTTATGATCTCATCTTATCATCGTGATCCTGTGTCATTATTTGTTGCTGATCCTCAGTTTTGATCATGATTTCACGGTTAAAAGTACATTTTGTCTGCCGGGTGCCAGATACATAAAAGAAACCTTTCAGGAAAGGGAAAAAATAACCTGTGTTTCAAATGGATCAATGTAGTTATTATTTAGTCACAAACTATTGTTTAAACCCACACTTTCAACCTGCTGTCCCTATATTTCTGGCCCTATGTGTGGTTTGTTTGTTTGTTTGTTTCTTTGTAGATGGTCAATTATAGGGCATTAAAATGGGGCATTGATTTATGGAGAAAAAAATTACATAAAAAGATGAAATATGGAAGCATGAGTTTTACGCTCTTAACCCATTAATACCTGGAACGGTGTCATTTTTAGATTTGAGCTAAGAAAGCATTATTTTACACTTTGGGCTATTCAAAAATAGCAGATATACAAGCTCATAGCGCGGCACCGAGTGCCGCACTATGAGCTTGTAGATCTGCTATTTTTGAAAAATCGTGAAAATGTGTGCAAATCTTTGAATATATATATATTTTTAAAGCAAACATTTTTAACTCAAATTTTGCTTCTGGGGGTCTCTGGAACAACATATTTTGATGGGGGTCCGCGGCCGAATACATATCATTTTGGGGGTCCTTGACATGAAAAAGATTGAACACCACTGATATAGAAACATACGTTTTTCAGAAAACTGTTGGGATTTAGGAGACATGTAGAATCGGCTTCAGGTCTCAATGGGTAAAGCGGCGAGTTGGTCCAAGAAAGCTCTCTCCCAATGTATACTGTATAGATATATCGTATCTGAGACTCTTGACAACCTATAGTGGCGACCCGAACGAGTCACATGTTGTCTGGCAAATGCCTTCGGCGCGCGCCTGTCTCTTTTGCCTAAATCTCTGTTCTCTCTTCCGTGTTTTGATTGCGTTCCCCATTCGCTCCATCCATCGCTGTCTACTGTATGTTCTGCCGGAGTATAAGTGGGCGCTTTTTCTCTCTATCTCTCTCTCTCTCTCTCTTTCTCAATCTCCCTCTTCACATACCACCTGCATACCAAGTGGAATTCTGATCCCACGTGGCACACGTTCAGGACTGCATGCCAGCGGGCCTTCAAGCACATCCGGTGCCCTGAAGCCGAGACCCCCGTCCAGTGGTGGAAAGTAACTAAGTGTATTTACTCAAGTACTGTACTTTTAAGTACAAATTTGAGGAATGTCTACTTCACTGGAGTATTTCAAATTGCCAGTACTTTTACTTCTACTCCACCGCATCTCAGAGGCAAATATTGTACTTTTACTCCGCTACAATTATTTGAAAACTTTAGTTACTAGTTACTTTGCAGATTTTGATTATTATCACAAGACATACATTAACCACTTCAGCCCTATATACATTTCGGCCATTTGAAAATAGCAGATCCACAAGCTCACAATGCGTCGCGACGCATTGTGAGCTTGTAGATCTGCTATTTTCAAAAGATTTGTATACATTTGAAAACCTCTGAATCGGGACTTTCTGCATAATGAGTACTTTCTACTGTCGGTATTTTGATACTAATACTTTAGTACTTTTACTCGAGTAAATTTCGAAAATTCCGGACTTTTGCTTGTAACAAGAGTATTTCTACATTGCAGAATTGATACTTTTACTTAAGTAAAAACTGTGCGTGCTTTTTCCGCTACTGCCCCATCCCCCCCCCCCCTCCCTCCTCCTTCTCCCCCGCAGACCGCTGCAGCTAAAATGGTTTCTCCTCCAGCAGCCCCCCGGTTGGTGGCCAACACGGAGCGATCTGGCGTCGCCGTGGCTCAGTCCTTTTGGATACCCGTGTTCAGAGGCTTTTTTTTTGGGAGCGAGCTGCAGGCATTACGGCTCTGAAAGGCTAGGTGATTGGAGTGGCTGTTATAAAGGAAGAGGGCCCGGGCCCTCTAGCATTATAACTGTGTTGAGGTAATCATCACACGGGGGCACTCAGGGACCTGGGTCTTCGAAATCACTTGAGACGTCAAGCTGTAAAACGCTCGTCATCAACAGGTTTTTTTTTTGATCAGCTATGGCTTGATATGTGATCTGTTTAACACATTAAGACCTGGAACTGTGTCATTTTTAGATTTGAGCTAAAAAGCATTAATTTACACTTTGGGCTATTCAAAAATAGCAGATATACAAGCTTATAGCGCGGCACCGAGTGCCGCGCTATGAGCTTGTAGATCTGCTATTTTTGAAAATGTGTGAAAATGTGTGCAAATCTTTGAATATATATATTTTTAAAGCGAACATTTTTAACTCAAATCGTTGCTTCTGGGGGTCCCTGGAACAAAATATTTTGATGGGGGTCCACGGCCAAATACATATAATTTTTGGGGTCCTTGACATGAAAAAGATTGAGCACCACTGATATAGAAACATACGTTTTTCAGAAAACTGTTGAGATTTAGGAGACATGTAGAATCGGCTTCAGGTCTCAATGGGTTAAAAGTGTGGAGCTTTTTGATTCCGACGGTAAATGCAGTCAAGTTACTCTTGAAGTGAAGTAGCGAACGTATTAGCACAAGGCACATGCACGGTTAGTTTGGTTAGCTACATAGCTGTACATTTGGGATAAAAAAGTGGTTAACTTTCTTTCACCAACATTTCTTGTTTTGGAAGAGAATGTTTTTCAGGCCATTGCCCGATGTAAAAACATAGCTTGGTCAGAACTGACCCACACTTCAAATGCCAAAAGTACGGTTCTTTACTGCTGTATGAAATAGTGCTCGTTATTATCTTCATATTTGTGTTGCTGATATGAGTAATAGAAAAAAAGTTCAACACATTTCAACTCCGTTTTCACAGGGGTCGCGCCCGGTTGTTGCTATGCTCGCAGATTGGCCACGCCCCCTCTACCTGAACACTCGCCTCTCGTTGAAAATGATTTACTAGGGGGGCACGGTGGCGCAGTCGGTAGCGCTGTCGCCTCACAGCTAGGAGGTCCTGGGTTCGACTCCCGCCGGGGACGCTATGGGCGCTGGGGGGCGTGTCCGCGTCATCAGCGCCCATACCCTAGGTGGGGTTGGTGAAAGGGCCTACTCTGTGTGGAGTTTGCATGTTCTCCCCGTGTCTCTAGGGTAGTTAATACCCTCACAAAAGCATGTAGTAATTCTGTCACTAAAAGTCACTATATCTCCCCCTGGCCAGCCGGGGCGCCTGATGGAGGGGAAGGGAACTGGTTGGAATAACGTGTTCCTTCCACGCGCTACGTCCTACCGGGGAAACTCTCCCCTGTCAGGTGACAAGAAGGTCAGTTGGCTCTCATGCATTGAAGGAGGCATGAGCTCGGCCCTGGCCTCCCTAGGCTGGTGGGGGGAGTGTAATGCCCAGGATCACTTAGTAAATTGGCACCGGCTGAAAAAAAAAAAGGGGTTACAAAATCGTGGGATAAAAATGTAAGTTAAAAAAAAAGAAAATGATTTACTAGGCGTGTCAGTTGCTTCCCGTGTGAAGAGCCCTTCATCGTCTTTCACCGCTTGCTAAGCAGTAAAAATCTACCCGCTAAAGCTTGCGCACCCGCGGCGGCCTCACTCAGGCTTGCGCCCTAGGCTGAATCTATAACGCCCCATAATCCACCCAGAGCTCTGAGGTCTGCTGACCAGCAGTGGAGTAAAGTAACTAAGTACATTTACTCAAGTACCCATGTCTCCTGTATGTATATGTGTTTTTCTGCATGTTACGCGTTTTAGTTCTTTGTTTTGATGTAATTGCTTTGCTTTGACCTGTGCAGCACTTTGGTCAACTAAGGTTGTATGAAGGGTGCTCTATATCATTGGTTCTCAAAGTGGGGTCCGGGGACCCCCAGGGGTACTTGAGGGAGTTCCAGGGGGTCCCCAGCTAAATGATAGATTAGGCACCAAATGGACCCTTATTGGTCTGTAACTCTGAGAGTGTACAAATGGAACCAAATGGACCCGTTAGGGTCCATTTGGTTCCATTTGTACACTCTCAGAGTTAAATTGACTTTACAATATAAATTGCGGTCCAAGTGATAGAAAGGCCATTAAATGGGGGTCCGTAGCCCTAATTCATGTTAAACTGGGGGTCATTGAAATTAAAATGGTTGAGAATCACTGCTAGAGAGCCATAAAAACCTTCTCTTATTGGGGTCCCTGGTTTATCTTTTCAAATGGGGGTCCGTGGGGTAATAAGCGTCTATTTGGGGGTCCTTGACATGAAAAAGTTTGAGAACCACTGCTCTATATACTGTTTGATTGATTGATTGATTGATTGATAGGCTGCCACCACAGTAGCCGTCATACTTGTTGCAGCATAGCCCGAGTCGTTGCTCCCGTGGCCAAAACAATCTTTCATGATTCCTGTGTCTCGCCACTTTATTGAACGGTTCACCCACTCACTAGGGCGGCTGCATCGCTCATGGCTGAAGCTCATTTTTTGATTGTACTTGTTTTGAACAAGGTTAAGCGCCGTTGACCCCTAGAGAGTGGGGCTCTGTTTGGTCATGCCAGGAAGCTTCCAAAATTGCATGGATCTGCCAAACAGCCCGAGAGAATACAGTACATAATTCACTATGCATGACTGAAGGCTAGTTTTGTTGTTGGGAGACAAAAAATAATGTTTTGAGTGTTGAGATAAACGTCACAGCAGTGTTCAAAGCCAGCACATTTGCAGCAGCACTATGTTGCTGTTGATTTGTTTTAAAGGAAAGCTGTCATCGTTCCTTGTAAAAAAAAATGGATCACCTTAAATCAAATATTATGGTAACTTTTAAAGTAAACAAACCGTGGTCTGCTCAGCAACAGCTGTGTACAACACTCATTCGTACACAGCCTGGTATATTGTATTAATATACAGTATATTAATATCCTACAAACATGTTTAAACAACGCTACATGGCGAAACACAACTTGCTGGGACTCAAGTTTAACTAACGAAAGCCCTGCAGGGGTTTGGAAGCAATATCAAAATGTGGAGGGGAGCTCATCCTCCCGCGTATGGTGACAACATCACAGTGGGAGATTCCTGTGAGTTGCTTTTACCCTCGTCTTGTTGTGTGCTTCAGATCATGCATCCGGTGCTTTCAGCTCCTCGGGGACTGGAAATCGTTGGCAGATATAGAGACTTGAGAAGAGAAAGCACTTTGAAACCCGATGCGTTTTACACTTCCGTAACAAAAAAAAACGAAACAAAAAGGAAAAAAATTATAATAATCTCTGATATACTGTACTTTCTAGGTTATGGCAGCAGGCTGTCAGTTGGTCCTTTCCTTTTGATGCTAATTGTACATCAACCAAGAGAACGTACTGTTCTTGACTGGTCCATTTCACCATTAGGACATTCGAATTATAAGCTTTGAGTATTCTCCCTTAGATGCTGATGCTTATCAGAATGCAGGACTGTCTGCCCAAAATGCTTAATGGTACTGACATGCTCTGCAAAAAAATGCACATGTCTTTAACAATGAATAGAACCTGGGCATTTGTTTAATGTTTTGTACAATCTAAGAGTTTCTTGAACCTACATGTAGTTACCTATGGGAATAATTTTTGTTGCATTGTAAAATTACTGCACATTAATTAAGTGCGATGGCAGGGCAGCAGTGTTGATTTAGACAGCAAATTTTGTTTCGTTTCAGTCATTGTCTTTTGAATTCAATTCCATTCCGTTATAGTCATACTTTAGTCACCTGAAATGTTTTAGTTTCTGTCTAGTTTTAGTCGACTAAATATCGTAAGATCTAGTCAACTAAATCTACAGTTGATTTAGTCGACTAAAATGTATTTTGGCGGTGCCTTGATGGTGTCGTAATGGCTGATTTTACACTTGGTTGCATGTTGAAAATAGCCGATCTACAAGCTCACAACGCGTTGTGAGCTTTTATATCGGCTATTTTCAGAGCACAACACCCGAGCGCAACCAAACATAAAATGACGTGTCTTTTAGTTCTACTGGATCTCTACTCCACCAGTCCCTCACTAACATTTTAGTCTAGTTTTTATTTGTTGACGAAATTGTCAATATATTTCGTCTTAGTTTTTTTAGTTTTAGGAGAGAGGGAGACCTCGAATGTTGTGCCACTGTGCACCCTGGCAGTCTATCCATTGCAGGCGCACCCTACCAAGCCAAGTTGGCATTACGGGTGGTTTTAGATTCCACTATATGCGCTGTCCCAAACGTGTGTGGTCAACAACACGCCCACGGTCACACCTCCAGGCGCTAATAGTGGAGTCGGCATAATGAATAAGCGGGTATAGCGGCCGCAAAATAGCATTTAGGGACAGTGCCGGCTCCCTTATCTCTATTTCACGGGTAATGGGCAGAAATTCACGGCTAGTGGGTCGCGGGTGTGGGTATAGCAGTGGCAAAAAATAGGGGCCGAGGTGTAGTAAATGCTCAAGGGTTGATCTGGTGGAGGGAAGGGGTGGGGATAGTGTATTAGCAAGGCTCACCTGTGTGAAATTTGCCCTTTCCCCTCTAAATACTATACTTATAGGCTGTCGGGGAACTTACATGTAGAATAGCATGGACTAAAAACAAAATACTACAACTGTAAACTGACTCTTTTATGATGAATATTGAAATGATTGCCTTCTGTATGAATCCTGTTGTCCATGTCCTTCACTTAACTTTATTGCTGGACTCTCGAGGAATCAACCAGATGTTGTTTTTCCTCACATCATATACTGTAACTTGTCATATAAATGCCAAGTGTGTTCCACGAGCATCAACCACCGGCTAGATAGCCCAACATTAATACATTTCCAGCTGGTTAATTTTTTACCGCCTTTTATTGCGAGCCGTTACTCCTCCCGACTCTGATCGTATAAGGAGCCTTGCATTCAACTGAGCAGACCCTATATCACAAAAAATGAGAGATGACCTGTACTATCACTCGCAGCTTGTTTGTGAAACACCAAAATATGTGTGCAATTTACATCACATATTGAGGGTTTTCTGCTTTGTACCGGATGTCACATTAAAAATTACATTAAAATGGATCAAGTTCAACACGTGATCGCCTCACAAAACGTGGGGTAACTTTCTAATTTCATAGCCTGTAAATCTGAGGCCAATAGCAGGTAGTTAGAGGGTGTAATAAGAGTGTAATTGACTGCTAAGTAGAGTTAAATCAAATTCTTATTGCCATGAAATAACCTGGTGCATTTGCCATGTGTTGCATGTAAATCGATCTGCAGTATAGAGGCAGTTACAGTAAGGAAAGTACTATCGTATACAGCAATACAAAGGCAAGAAAAAACATAAGAAGCACCGTCAACACAGAACAACAGTACACAATAGTATACATCTATACAACTACCAGTATTTTAGGCGGTATAGGCTTTTTACGATACTGGTATCGTAAAAACTGTACTTTACTTTCTACACGGCACGTTGAAACACGCGTATTCACATGAGGAGCGCCGTGTGACCAGTGGTGTAAAGTAACTAAGTACATTTACTCAAGTACTGTACAATTTTGAGGTACTTTTACTTTACTAAAGTATTTCCAATTTTACTTACATCTCAGAGGCAAATGTTGATACTTCTAATCCACTACAATTATTTGAACGCTTTAGTTACTAGTTACTTTGTAGATTTTGATTATTATTACAAAACATGCATTAACCACTTCAGCTCTACAGTATATACATTTCGGCCATTTGAAAATAGCAGATCTACAAGCTCACAATGCGTCGCGATGCGACGCATTGTGAGCTTGTAGATCGGCTATTTTCCAAAGAAGTGAAATGGGACATTCTGCATAATGAGTACTTTCTACTTTTGGTATCTTAAGTACATTTTTGTACTTTTACTCAAGTCAATTTTGAATTCCGGACTTTTACTTGTAACTGAGTATTTCCACATTGCAGTATTGATACTTTTACTTAAGTAAAAACCGCCGAGTGTGACCCCGCGGATCCAAGCTAGAACGCAGGCATTATGTTGCTTTGCCGTGTGAAAAGCCCTTTAAGCCTCTTGTAACGTACGGGTGTTCATCAGGTGAAATGCATGGCTCGTTCAGAAAAAGGTTATTTCAATGTGCTTTCCCTGCTGAGCTCGTGGTCTTGTGATAAACATGTCAACCTCAGTATCACCGAAACCATTCTTATCCCATTGAGACCTGGAACTGTGTCATTTTTAGATTTGAGGTAAAAAGCATTATTTTACACTTTGGGCTATTCAAAAATAGCGAGTGCCGCGCTACGAGCTTGTAGATCTGCTATTTTTGAAAATTCGTGAAAATGTGTGCAAATCTTTGAATATATATATTTCTAAAGTGAACATTTTTAACTCAAATCTTTGCTTCTGGGGGGTCCCTGGAACAATATATTTTGATGGGGGTCCGCGGCCAAATACATATAATTTTGGGGGTCCTTGACATGAAAAAGATTGAGCACCGCTGATATAGAAACATACGTTTTTCGGAAAACTGTTGAGATTTAGGAGACATGTAGAATCGGCTTCAGGTCTCAATGGGTTACACAGGCTACTTTGCACCCTGAAAATAGCAGATCTACAAGCTCACAATGCATAGTGATGCGGCGCGTTTGGAGCTTGTAGATCAGCTACTGTCGGCGTGCGAAACGGCGCACACAACAGGCTTATACCGGTAATACCGTGTCCCACACTAGTGAATGTGATCAAGGTAGAATTTCAATGAATATATTTTTTTGTTATTTTTTTTTTAAATCTCTGTTGCATCTCCATTTCCTGGCACCGTTTATCACCACATGAAGAGCACCTCTCTAAACCGTCTGACTCCATGCCAGGAATTTGGATGGGTGCCTGACGTGGCAGCATGCCTGTCGTCGCCTCCCCCTGGGCCTTTTGCCTGCGTTTAACCCATTAAGACCTGAGGCCGCTTCTAAACATTTTCAAAATCCTAGAAAAAAAATCGGAAAAAAATATTTAAAAAATAATTTTCACGATTTTTCAAAAATAGCAGATCTACAAGCTCATAGCGCGGCACTCGGTGCCGCGCTATGAGCTTGTAGATCTGCTATTTTTGAATAGCCAAAGACATCGAAAGTGACACAGATGCGTTCCAGGTATCAATGGGTTAATATGCTTCATCGCAAGCCTTGCGGTCGGTGCTGTACTCGCGGAACCAAGGCTTGCGACCAGAACCGTCCTTCGTTCACACTGGGAATAATAAGGCCTTCCTCAGGGCTAGTAAACAACTCCGCTTATTAGCGAAGTTACATCCAGCTCTCTGTCAGAGTCAGAGGCAGTGGGAACTTGCAACTACCCACAGGCAAGTCAGTTTTCAAAAGGTACTTGCACCCATTTCATAGTTCTGTCATTTTTTTGCAACCCTGGCTGTGATTTCTCTGAGCAGAAAGTTTAAAGTTTCGGGGTGTACAATTTGTACAAACCAGGTTTGTAGCACGTTTCGCATTATTACTATGCCAACTAAAATGGAAGGCACTCTTAGTTGAGACTGAGAGCAACAAGGCGCAATATTGGTTTCCAGAAAGAACCTCTTTTTTTAACCATAGCCTATTTATAAGCGCATGAATAATGGATGTATTTATCAGGAATGCATGACAATGAACATTATGTTTTAGACAATCCCTCTTAACTTTTTTTTCCTTTGTTGCTCGCCAAAAATAAGTGGTATTCAACGTGGCTGTACAGCTAAGTATAAATCTTCCATCACACGAGTAAAGAGCTGTGCAACAGTTGCACAGATTCCCCACATCTCTTTCTTCCTCCACTCTCTGATTGACGGATTAATCCAGGGTGGGCAGAGAGCAGTCCAACTAATGAGTGTGATGCAATAATCAGTTCCTGCCATTTGGAAGCATTGTTACAACTTAATCGTCTCTACACTGAAACCTGTCAAGATGGGATTTCCGTGTGGTACGGCTCTTGAGTTTTCACAGCGGGGCCACTCTACTGTCAAGCATGGTTTCTTAGGCGTTACAATTGCTGAACCATTTTCCCCTAGTTGAATTGATTGATTGAAAACACTTAATTAGTCGCCCGGGGTAGAAATTCATGGCATCACGGCAGGATAAGAAGATTAAAAAGTAGAAAGTGCATAGTAGACAATAAATAATGCAATACATACAATAATACGTATACAATAAAGACTACAGTATACACACTCACAGCGCTACTGTATAACAGGCCACTTTACGTTTCGGCTTATGGCTCATGAACCGTAGGTAGTAAAGTCTACCCCACACCCCCCCCCCCCCCCCCCCCCACACACACACACACACACACACACACACACACACACACAAACACACACACACACACACACACACACACACACACAATGTTCCCACCAAATTAGGTATTACATACCTAATATTACATACCATTTGCCTGAATTTAGCTTAACAAAATAACTGGGAGTGGCCTATTTCTTACAAAAAAAGTGCCATACATCATGAACGCAACATCCAATCATCCCCAACTTATCACATGTTGAAGGGCATCTATAGAGTGCACCTCCAAAATGCAGATGTCCTTCTGATGGACTTTGATTGGCTATCAATGCTTCATGAAATCGATCTGAAAGTGATCCAAACGATAGTGTTCACTACTGTCGTTGTCCTTATAGGTGTGTTGTCCTTATAGTTGTGACTATGCCATCCACTTCAGTTAGATTTAAAAAAAATAAACTACATATTTATAGTTAGCGTGCGTTGGTGTGCTTTGATCTGCTGTAGTTATTAACCCATTAAGACCTGGAACTGTGTCACTTTTAGATTTGAGCTAAAACGCATTATTTTACACTTCGGGCTATTCAAAAATAGCAGATATACAAGCTCATAGCGCGGCACCGAGTGCCGCGACACTACGAGCTTGTAGATCTGCTATTTTTGAAAAATCGTGAAAATGTGTGCAAATCTTTGAATATATATATTTTTAAAGCGAACATTTTTAACTCAAATCTTTGCTTCTGGGGGTCCCTGGAACAACATATTTTGATGGGGGTCCGCGGTCAAATATATATAATTCTGGGGGTCCTTGACATGAAAAAGTTTGAGCACCACTCATATAGAAACATACGTTTTTCAGAAAACTGTTGAGCTTTAGGAGACATGTAGAATCGGCTTCAGGTCTCAATGGGTTAACCTGAACTGGAAAACAAACAAACTAGAAAATCAGCCTACAGTTTCTTGTCCCTTTCTTGTCATTGAATAGTCTGATTGCTGTAGCACAGAGGAAAGTCTGAACCACACCGTCTAGTAAGGAAACAAGTGAATGTAATAAATACATGTTGACAAGAAAATGGGGCGATGAGTTTATCTTCACTTGTCAGCTCTCAATCGAAACTGTACGTGGGCAGAACGTGCACAGTAACATCCTTGGAAAATAAGTGTGATACAGGGCTAGCGCCTGACATATAAAGCATTCGAATTTGATAACCAAGAAGAAAGTTCATGATGCTGAGAGGATACAAGGGCAAAGGACAGCGCTCGAAGGGAGTTGGGAAAATGAATTCAGTCCAAGGTGCTGTTTGTTGGCAATTATAGTCAAGTATGTGGCCAGTACTTCAGACACGGTATGGAATTGAGAGCGACAGTCCTTCATTCTCTTCAGGCGAGGATAAACATGGCTGAGGGCAATTTGAGGTCAGTCGGTACTATATCAAGTTTAACCATTATCCCAGACGTTGTCCTATGTTTCTTCTACTTTTTTATTTTGTTAAACAGACAGTTTTTGGCATTATTTGTTCTGCTGTCATAGTTTTCTTCTACCTTTTTTGCGAAATAGACATTTTTGGCATTATTTGTTCTGCTGTCATTTTTCAGCCATTTATTGCCCATGGTAAGTTGGTCATATGAAAACTAGTATTATATTCAACTGAATAAATGAATTGCAATGGGAATTAATTGCTGCCACTATAGTTGCCTACTAGTACGATGCGTGTCCGGAATGCACGAGAGTTGCAACATTTGTCAGAGTACTTTTAGCCCAGTAACTTTTATCATATAGTACTTAATGGACACCAGTCTATGACGTCAGTACTACAGTATGACGTCATAATGATGACATCATCAGCCCACTCCATATGGGTATTTGTGGACCCAGACAGATGCAGATATACAGAGATGTGGATTAAAGATGTTTTTTGAGAAACGCTGAGTTGACTTCACGTCAATCGGTAAAATGATTCTAAAGATACGCAAAGGAAAGGCAGACAGACAGATACACACACACACACACACACACACACACACACACTGCTACAGTCAGTGTTGCCAGATTCTGTGAGAGAAACAAGCAACCAGGTCTAGGAAAACCAGCCCAAATGAAGCGAATGAGCACTTTAACATGTACATCAGCTATTTGAAAATAGCAGATCTACAAGCTCACAACGCGGTGCTATGCGACGCGTTGTGAGCTTGTAGATCGGCAGTTTTCAAATAAAATCTTGCCGGGAAATTATAATAAGCAGATCTGGCAACCCTGACTACAGTAGTACTTATTTCACCCATGCATGTTGCCTATATAGCATCTCTGAACCCCGAGGCCAAGGAGCCATAATAGATCTAAATGCTACTTTTTTTTTTGCCTTTAGCGGTTATTTGACATCAACAGAAGGAGAACGTTATGAATCTAATGTTACTGTATGTGACCGTGTGACCTCATGTAGGGTTAGTTAACCCATTCAGACCGGGGACGCATCCGATTTATTTGGGCTATTCAAAAATAGCAGATCTACAAGCTCGTAGCGCGGCACCGAGTGCCGCGCTACGACCTTGTAGATCTGCTATTTTTGAAAAATTGTGAAAAATGTGTGTAAATCTTTGCATATATAGATTTTTTAACGTCTTTACATCTTTAACTCAAATCTTTCCTTCTGGGGGATTCAACAAATGTCTCCTAAATCCTAACAGTTTTTTTTTTTTTTTATTATGTTGCTATAATATCAGTGGTTCTCAAACTTTTTTTCATTTCAAGGACGCCCCAAAATGTTGTTCCAGGGACCCCCCCCCTAGAAGAAAAGATTTGAGTAAAAAAAATGTTCGCTTCAAAAGTAGCCTATACATAATATACATTCAAAGATTTGCACACATTTTCATGATTAAAAAAAGGAAAATAGCAGATCTACAAGCTCTTAGCGCGGCACTTGGTGCCGCGCTATGAGCTTGTAGATCTGCTATTTTTGAATAGCCAAAAGTATAAAATAATGGTTAAAGTGGTTACGCACAAATGCGCTCCCGGGCTTAATGGGTTAACTTACTGTCCTTCAGTCTCCGTCTCCTCCTGGCTCTGGGCTTCAGTGTCTGTCAAATATTCTCTGTATCTCTCAAGCGCACTCTGTGAACAGTCCAATAGTGGTGATGGAATGTTTTATGAAGATAAGATAAGCCTTAATTGATCCCCAGAGGGAATTTCTGAAACGCAGGCATAGCAGTTAACGTCAGCGAGAATGAAACACAGATTGGTACGTCTAATCTAACCGTTTCGGTGTTTCCGCCAGGTCAGGTACGTTATTGTGGCCTCCTGGTGGCGCTATAAATAGGCCAATGTGAAAAGGGTGCCATTTCTTCTTAGGCCTTTCACGGCAAACGGACACTGCATTCATGATTTGAGGCATTTTGTTGCAAAAATGCGTTTTGCTAAATTAGACCTGCTGGTGGCGCTATAACAGGCCAATGTGAAAAGGGTGGCGTTTCTTCCTCGGCCTAATGGGAATGTGCGTGTGGAATTTCACGGAAATCGCAAGGTGCGTTCATGATTTGAGGCATTTTGTTCAAAACGGACCAATCCTGCAAACTTTGGAAGCCAACCTTAGCCAATGAGGATGGAATCTGGAAAATGGGACAGATCCGTGTTGATGACATGACTATAGAGATACTGTGTACCGATTTGCATGACTTTTGGATCAAATCTGCAGGAGTAATAAAAAAGTAATAAAAATAGTAATACTTTTTTTTTAAATACAGCAATCTTTTGAGAACACATTAATATGGTCACCAAAATGTTAAGCTATCCAATTCTTAACATAATTGGCTTGAATTGGTCCATGCACGTATAAATTACCTATTTGCGTTTCCATCACAACTGTCTTAATCAACCAATCAGTAAAATGTCACTACATGAGGAAGATGCCTACAATTATAACTCACCGCTATAATCTCAAGGAAATAAAAGACGACACTTCTTTCATATTCACAATTACATCACAGCGACTCCTCGTCATGCGTGTACAACACCGGAGCCCCTGGGGATTTATTACAATAATTAAATCTTATTAACCGCTGTCACCTGAGAATTTTAGTTACACCATTAATTAACTTTTTTGTTTCTCATTTATTTTCTCTGCTTGGGGACATATTCGGCTCCCACGTTCCATATGGCGTAGTACCCTGACATCAGCTCCTTGTACGTACAGTAATTACAAAGTCTTATGCTGCCTAATTCTTTCCTCTACAGAATATGCATTGACATGCTTTGCTTGGAATGATAACTGAATTACGCTATAGTTCAATATTGATAACGTTTTCCAAATGCTACATTTATTAATATCAACCAAGTACAGATAAGATGGAATATAATTTTTTTGGGGGGGGGTGAGATGTGCCGATAACGTCAAATTTTGAAACACTGAACAGCAAGTGGAGTTGGTCTTGTTCCTTATCTGGCTGGCAGTTAACTCATTAAGACCGGGGAAGCATCTCTATTTTTTAGATTTCTTTGGCTATTAAAAAATAGCAGATATACAAGCTCATAGCGCGGCACCGAGTGCCGCGCTATGAGCTTGTAGATCTGCTATTTTTGAAAAAACTCTGTGAACATTTGTGCAAATCTTTGAATATATATATTTTGTACAGCGAACATTTGTAACTCAAATCTTTGCTTCTGGGGGGGTCCCTGGAACTAAATATTTTGAGATGGGGGTGCGTGGCCAAATACATATCATTTTGGGGGTCCTTGACATGAAAACGTTTTTCACCACTAAATGTATAGCAACATAAGTTAAACAAAAAAAACTGTTAGGATTTAGGAGACATTTGTAGAAGAAGATTTGAGTTACAAATGTTCGCTTTAAAAAATATATATAGTCAAAGATTTGCACACATTTTCACGATAATTATTTTTTTGCAGATATACAAGCTAGCCAAAGAAATCTAAAAATGACACAGATGCGTTCCGGGTCTTAATGGCTTAAAACAGCCGCAGTCATTCAACAATGTGCTGAGCGCAGATAGGAGCCTGGCCTTTTCAAGTGCAATAGCATGTCACGCTCATAGTGTGAATATGAATGGTTCTACAGCAGTGCTGGGCACATAATTGGCTAAGTCTGTCTTTGATGAGACTGGTACAGCGGGGTTTTTCAATATTCACAGTGAGTTTATTTGAACATTTAAATGGAGAAAAAAAAGCCTCCCACCCCAGCCATGTCAAATTCCATTTATGTTTTTTATTGTGATGTTTAACCCTTTAAGACCTGAGGTCGATTCTAAAAATGTTTTCTAAATCCAAAAAGTTTTTTGAAAAAAATTATAAAAAATATTTTTTCACGATTTTTCAAAAATAGCAGATCTACAAGCTCATAGCGCGGCACTCGGTGCCGCGCTATGAGCTTGTATATCTGCTATTTTTGAATAGCCCAAAGAAATCTAAAATGACACAGACGTGTCCCCGGTCTTAATGGGTTAAAAACAGAGCAGTTCATTGTCAAGCTTGGAATTAGGTGGATATTGACAGTGCTTTGAAGCACCTTTCATCAAAGATAGTCAAAAAATAACTCCTGTCATCATCATGCTAATGAAGAATTGACTGTACATTTGAGTAATTTGAGTTTCATTCAACATAAAAAAATAAGATTTTTATACAGTCTTGAAACTCCGTTAGGAACTGTCAGTCAAGATCTGAAAAGGTGCAGATAGTTACTTGAGTGATGCATGAATTGTAGATTCAATATTTCATATTTATCAGTGTGAATAATAATATAATTTGTATTGCCCAATTTGCCCATTGGTTCAGGCTCCTGTCTTTGAAAGCAGGCCAGCAGACAGGGTCCTTAATGCAATGGTTCTTAAAGTGGGGCCCCCTAAAGGACCCCCAGGGGTCCTTTAGGGGGTTCCAGGGGGTCCCCAGCTAAATATATTGATATAGCATCAAAATCAGTTTAGCCACTAACTCTATATACATCAGATATTTCACTATTTGAAAATAGCTACACGCTCTACAAGCTCACAACGCATCACAATGTGACATGTTGTGAGCTTATAGATCGACTATTTTCGAAACGTGTTGAAAATGTTTGAAAATGATTTAATCATTTTAACACAAAACCATGTCTCCAGCAAGCACAGGGCACAGGGAACTTGTCAATTTCAATGGGTTGCAAACGGACTAACAAGCACAAGGCCAAATTCAATGGCTGAAGTTGTGCCAAATTAATTAAAAAAAGGCACCTAGTTGCAAAATTAATTGGCAATTAATTTACTGGTGAACTCATTACCAATAGAAAAAAAAATTGTACGTGCTTTGAAATGTAAGCCGCTTGAAGGTAAATTGTGTGCCAACCTAATAATGGTTTATCTAACTCAAGACAAACATCAATGGATAAACATCACCATTGGGCCTGACAAAGTACACAGCTGATGGCACAGAAATATCATTTGTCCTCTATGCCCATCAAGATAGATGAACACCCTGTTGTTTTAAAACAAAATGGCTTAAGGGACAGGGAATCGGATTGGTCTGGCTTTTAACACATTGCCTGCCAATTACGCATTAATGCGATCTAATAAATAGTGCGCTTGGCCGCCAAGATCGCATAAATGCGATCTATGGTCTTTATTGTGGTTTAATATGTATTGTGGTCTTATGCAACCTGTGTCTTCATATCTTACTGCTGCATGGAAAGAAAAGTCATGTGAGCGGAAAAGTCATGTGATCAGACCAAAAAAATACAAAAACAAGCTGTAGTACCAGTTGCTGCCTTGAGAATTCAACAAACAAACACAAGACAGAGAGTAACGACGGAGACAGACGGAGACAGAGCTGATCGAGAGAGAAAGAGAGAGAAAGTGAGAGAAATTGAGTTATTTTGAGTTTAGTTTAGTTCTAGTGAGTTTAGTTTCTTTATTTTAGTTGTACTAGTTGTAAAAACAGTTGAGGGAGAGGAGAGGTGGTGGACCCGGGGTGTCGGAAGGTTTAGGTGAGGGGGGAGGGGAGGGGAGGAGGTGGTGGTCTCGTCTGGTGGACGGAGCCGAGAGCCTGGAGCCTGGCGAGAGATTTAGGTGAGTGTCAGGCGAGATTGTAGGAAAGATGGTAGGGAAACGGGGCAGAAAGTCCAAACATGCAGAGCCCCAGAGGGACCAGGGTCAACGGACGTTGGAGGACTGCATGTCCTTTACAGCGCCCCAGCGACCGCTCCAACTCCCGCAAGCACCCCTGCCATTACCCCCGGGAGATAAGCTTGTCGTACCGGAGGACTTGAAGGTACAGCGCCGGTCATCATCACCCGCTGCCCCGCCATTAGAGCAGCGACCTAATCTCGTTGTACCGGAGGACGTGAAGGTACAGCGCCGGTCATCATCAGCCGCTGCCCCGCCATTAGAGCCGCAAGCTGAGGCTCCTCCGCATATATTTGAGTACTTGAAGGTACCAGAGGACTTGAAAAAAGAGGTACTGGACATACCGGAGGATGTACCCGTACCACCGGTACCGGATGATGTACCACCACCAGTACCCGAGATCGATACCCCGGCCGGGGTGCGACGGAGCGAGAGACCGAAGGCAGCGACAGCGTGGGTTCGCCCAGGCGATACCTCCGATGGGGAAGACAGCAGTTTTAGCGGCGACGATGTCGGGTCTCTTGGCTGGCAGCCAAGCCCAACGAAGAGTCGGACATCGTTTACTAGTGGTAAGACTTGTTTATATCATCACAACATAGTTTTTATATTGATATGGCGCTATTTCATATTTTGATGAAGTGAATATAGCCGATCTACAAGCTCACAATGCATGGCGATGCGTGGGTGTAAAAAAAAAAGACAAGTCTTTTTTTTTTATCATGTTTTACTTATGTAGAAAGTATTTTATGAATGAATATTATGTATTCTGAATCTATGCATGTGATATATTTGATTATGATGAAGCTTATGACTTCACTATGGGGCAGTAGACTTGTAGATCTGGCTAATGTTTTTTTGGGGGGGGTGTGGGGGCATACTTCAAAGGGAAGAGAGGTTAGGTTGTGTAAATAACAACAAATCCTTTGATGGGGTCATCATAAGGCTATGTCAACAATGATTTTCAAGTCCCTTTGATGTTATTTTCAAATTACTGACGAGTATATACTTTTAGATCAGGTTTGGGGTGGCCAGGTGCACTAGAAGCCCCCACCTCTGATCCACTGTCATTTGTCAAAATCTAAGGGAGACTAGGCGACTAAGGGACAGGTCATGTAAACAACATTCAGCGTTTTGATCCTGTTTACTAAAGTATTTGATATTTGGTTTCAGATGAAGATGAAGAAAGGGCAGGCAGGAGAAAGGATGCAAGACCATCTGTCTTTTTTGGAAAAGGTAACTAATTTCTACCTTCACATTTGCACCATATGTTTATATGTTGAATTGAATATCTAGGACCCCAATGGATTGGTGTCATAGACAAAGTGTTTGAGACATGCTGGCTGTGAACATAATTGTACATTATATTTATCACATTATCTGATGTTTTACTATGATCTCAGACAGGGGAGGTAAGGAGAGAGTTTTGAGGAGAAAGACGGCAGCAAAAGCAGGACGAGCATCTGCATGTGTTGGGGAAGGTAATTCATCTCTATATTCACATTTGCTGTGTGTGTGTGTGTGTGTGTGTGTGTGTGTGTGTGTGTGTGTGTGTGTGTGTGTGTGTGTGTGTGTGTGTGTGTGTGTGTGTGTGTGTGTGTGTGTGTGTGTGTGTGTGTGTGTGTGTGTGTGTCACAGACAGTCTTGTCTGTCTCTCTCACACACACACACACACACACACACACACACACACACACACACACACACACACAGAAATGTATTACACTATAACATTGTCCTAGTGATGACACCTGTTCACTTTCCATGTATTCACACATTATTTGATGTTTTACTATGATCTCAGACAGGGGAGGTAAGAAGAAGGGGAGAGTTTTGAGGAGAAAGATGGCAGCAAAAGCAGGACGAGCATCTGCATGTCTTGGGGAAGGTAATTCATCTCTATATTCACATTTGTTGTGTGTGTGTGTGTGTGTGTGTGTGTGTGTGTGTGTGTGTGTGTGTGTGTGTGTGTGTGTGTGTGTGTGTGTGTGTGTGTGTGTGTGTGTGTGTGTGTGTGTGTGAGAGACACAGCCAGTCTGTCTGTGTCTCACACACACACACACACACACACACACACACACACACACAACATTGCCCTAGTGATGACACCAGTCACCAGTTCACTTTCCATGTGTTCACTGTACTACAATTTGTCTCCATACATCCAGTCTGCACTGTAATGATGTATAGACATGCTTGACTGGATGTATGGAGACAAATTGTAGTACAGTGAACACATGGAAAGTGAACTGGTGACTGGTGTCATCACTAGGGCAATGGTGTGTGTGTGTGTGTGTGTGTGTGTGTGTGTGTGTGTGTGTGTGTGTGTGTGTGTGTGTGTGTGTGTGTGTGTGTGTGTGTGTGTGTGTGTGTGTGTGTGTGTGTGTGTGTGTGTGTGTGTGTGTGTGTGTGTGTGTGTGACCTTTAGACCTTTTACCACATTATTTTATGTTTTACTGTGATCTCAGACAGTGAGGAAGAGGAGGAGGAGGAGGAAGAAGAAGAGGCAGCATCACACCGTAACAAAAAAGAGGTAAGGACTTGTTCTGTTCTGCTCATCACACCTGTACCACACAAATAAAAAAATATGTATTTCATGGTAATTATATATTTCTATAATTTACAGGTGGTGGTGGGAAGCGCCGAGCTGCAGCCACTGTGTGGCAGGACTCCGACTGGCAACCTCCGGTGGACATTCCCTTCACAGCCGTTCCCGGTCCTCGCCACGCTGCAGCTGAGATTCAGTCAGTTCATCCTGTGGACTTCCTGGCTCTTATCCTCACCGACGAGCTGCTAGAGACTATATGCGTGCAAACTAATCTCTACGCAGAGCAGTACATCAGAGATGAACAGAAGGAGTTTCCACATGGCAGAACACAGGCATGGAAACCTGTCAAAGTGGGCCTAATGCAGAAACCTGAGATCGAACTTTATTGGTCCACTGAGGAGCCACTAACCACTCCATACTTCAGTAAGACCATGTCTCGAAACAGGTACCAAATAATATGGAGGTTTCTGCATTTCAGTGACAATGACTGTATTGATGCTGACGACAAGATCTACAAAGTGCGCTCACTGTTAGAGTACTTACTCACAAGATTCCAAGAGCTGTATTGCCCCAGTCAAAACATAAGCATCCAGGTCCATCAGGTCCACTTTGCTGTCTTTCTGATGAAGGGATAATAGCTAATGTTTTGGTCTAGCCTTTCCACTCCGTTCATGTACTTGTTGTAAGAAAGGATACAAACTGGCTTCTCTTGTGGCACTCTATCTCTGTGTTTTTTCTTTTTCACCATGGCGGTTTCCATCTCATCCTTGTGGATGGTTGTGATCATTCGCACTATTCTCTTGTCTCTCCATGTCAGTAACATGACTTTGCCATTGTGCCGCATCATTCTGTCTCCGACTTTCAGGCTGGAATTTGTCACCTCTCTCAGCACTAGTGGTTCGCCTCTTTTCTTCCTCCATATGTTTTCAGGCCAAGAAGAAGTTCAAACAGCTCCACAGAATTGTAAAAATTGTCCATATACAATCTAAAACCAAAACCCTTCAAGTCAGAGAGGAGGAAAAGAATAGTGAATTCTAGGGAGTCGCCTAGTCTAGTATATGGCTTCATGTTGTAACACCAAGAAAAGACCCTCCGAGCAGGCTGAATTGTGATGTAGCGGCGCATAAGCTTGTCGCACTCCCCCCCACCGCGGCCAAAAGAGTGCAGTGAGGGTGTGCAGGGTCTGTTCCCGAAAGGGAAAGGGGAGCGAGACGAGGTTGATGTGCATTAGCTGTAAGATGCCCCTCCATGCTGAGGAGTGTTACACACTGTATCACACCAAGAAAAAATATTGGTTGTTTTTACCTCCCCTGTCTGTGATCATAGTAAAACATCAAATGTGAACTGGTGACTGGTGTCACTAGGACAATGTTACAGTGTAATACATGCCTGTGTAAAAACAATGCACTTTTCTCTGATGTCTGATCTACAGATGTGTGTCACTGAAGGCTAAAATAAACAGGTCGAATCTCTTTAGTGCTTGAGAGTCTGTTATTTGTGAAACCTTTCTGACATTTTCTATTTCTATATATGACATTTTGAAGTTGAACTTTAAATTATTATTTATTATTTGATGTATATAACTTGAGTTTGAATGAGCTGAAATAATCTTGCACTTTGGAGTGAAACAGTAAAGGGCATAGGTATAAACGGCACCATAAAAGGTAATTCAAACGCATATATATTTTTTAAAACTACTACTTTTGAGATGACTGATGTCACTGAAGGTGCAAATAAATGTCAGATCACTTTTGAAATGATTTTTCTGCCTGCATGTGTCCATTTCACTAAAATGGCCATAACTCTCTTTCTAGAGAAAAAGAGCTTTTTTTGGTGAAAACGAGCTGTATTCAACTACCTCTAGCTAAAAAACGGAACATGTTATCAACTCACTTTCTTTTCATGATAAAAGTAGAGATTCTATTCTTCGATTTGAGATATTCCATGTGTTCATAGTCCTAGCACAAAGTATTCTGTGGGCCTGCGAAGATTGGTCAGAATACTCAAAATAGCTGGCAAGGGCAGCTATGAACGAGGTTTTAACTCTGGCAGTCAATGTGTTAAGGAGCACCCCAGATGTAAACCATTTTATGCCCAAAACTGATTTTACACCTGTCCATCTGTTTGTCAACCACATTATCTCAAGATGTAGTGGGTGGATTCTCACAATGTTTGAAGAATTAAAGTATAATAGATGTATGAGAAGTTATTCAATTTGACATGAGAGGTAAAGGCACAGTGTCCTAAAAGCTGTATCCAGCATAATGCCGACAAGCACTTATGGTAAATATAAGTGCCTTTTCCCATAGACAATTTTCCCAGGGAGCAAAAAAGAAAAAGCCTAGGTACAGTATGTGATAATTGAAACTACATGGCTTTAATATAGGCCTGACCGCGGGCTACAATATATAACTGGCAATCTAAAGGCATGGAAGGAGAAGCATTTCATTCTACCAGCAGAAAATACAGGGCCATCATGGTGAGTAGCCCATTAAGCAAAACTACCGGTGACATGTGAAAGAAAATAAGAAGGAGAAGAAAGAAAGAAACGTTTAGCAGACTCTAATTTCCAAGAGAAAGCTAGTAAGCTACTGTAGCTTTCAACCACTTCCGCCTGTTTTATATTTTGTCAAGCTCAGGGCTACGAGCTTGTATATCTGCTATTTTTGAAAAATGGTGAGAAATGTGTGCAAATCTTTGAATATATATATTTTTAACTCAAATCTTTGCTATGGGGGATTCTACAAATGTCTTCTAAATCCTCAGTTTATTTTTATTTTTATTATGTCGATATAATATCAGTGGTTCTCAAACTTTTTTCATGTCAAGGACCCCCCAAAATGTTGTTCCAGGGACCCCCTAGAAGCAAAGATT
The DNA here is from genome assembly GCF_963454915.1 of Gymnoscopelus microlampas. Lineage (NCBI taxonomy): Eukaryota > Metazoa > Chordata > Actinopteri > Myctophiformes > Myctophidae > Gymnoscopelus > Gymnoscopelus microlampas. The sequence goes on from NC_139957.1 coordinate 9,206,685, forward strand.
TGAGTTGAGTTGAGCAAAGAAAAAGGTTCGCTTCAAAAGTATATAATACATTCAAAGATTTGCACACATTTTCATGATTTAAAAAAAGGAAAATAGCAGATCTACAAGCTCATAGCGCGGCACTCGGTGCCGCGCTATGAGCTTGTAGATCTGCTATTTTTGAATAGCCAAAAGTATAAAATAATGGTTAAAGTGGTTACACACAGATGCGTTGCTGGCTTTGATGGGTTAATTTGACTTAGTTCATCAAACCCCCCCCCAGGGACGACTCCACCACAGTGCTGTCAAACATCTCGACAAAAAAAAAAAACAGCAGTCTGCTTGCTTTCAGCTTGCTTTTGAGAGCAGGAGAAGACCCTCAAAGGTCTCATTTTCCTGACACAACTGTCGGAACAGTCTGACTGTCGTTTTCATTTGATTCATTGCCTTGACTCTGAGAGGCTGGTTGAGACGTGCAGACTTTGGCCATGGCGTCATGGTGGTCCAGTGGACTGTTCGTTCAGCCACGGTGAAGCCACTGTATACCTGGCTGCCTGTCATCCAGGCACCAGATGTGGCAGATGCATGCCAGGAGGCTTCTATATATATATATATATATACATACACTCAGGGCATTCAAAATGGTCTGACCCGATTGTTGGACATACAGTAGTAGTCTATTAACAGAGCATTGTGGTCACAGATCATTGTTTATAAAAATATATATAATTGGCTAAATCGTTTAGTCCGATAAACCACTTAATCCCCATTTCATTTTTTACTTTGTTGCACAACAGCCTGCCTGCTTGCTCAGGGGATAAATTGAATCTTGACCATCAGGTCAAAATTCGTGTCAGATCCTGTGTCTAGGTGAGACATCCTCCTATAATTTGACAAACCTCTGTCATGGACGGTGGTGAGGCCAAAGCGGCTGGAGCAATTGATCCGGATCCGAATCCAAATCTCAGCTGTTTATTCGCGTTTTTTATGTAGTCGCCATGGTTACGGGTTGCCAGATCATGTGCGCATATCCCCCCACGGATGCGTCGACCGGGTATGGACTAGTGACCTTAATTAAAGGATCTAAATGTCTCAATAGAGGAGCGGGGAGACAAAATACAACCACCCCAATTGTATAAGTTATATTGTATTAACATACTCTACCATACAGATTGGACAAAATTAAAATGTATTCATAAAAGTTACATAGTGCCGTTTTAAATTGCTTCCTGAACCACTTATTCAATTAGCTGTTGCACCCCCTGGTGGAGATGACTTCTTTGATGACAGGGAGCACAAGCATTTCTCTGACTGTGAACAGGTTCACATTTGGCGATCAGTGGGGGGGGGGTGTTATAGGATGCCAGTAGACCTGTATCATTCTGGCTGGTCTTCCTAGTGAAGAGACTTCAAACGGTGGATAATCTTTGAGGGCTTGGAAGAGCAGATGCTCCTTGTCTGCCTTGTCCAAGTAGTGTCTCTTTGCTCCTGGAGATGGGACGGTTTCATGGTGTCATTTGAAAACACAATAAACACATTGGAAGCTGTTCAATGTTGGGAGGTGGTGTGAATCCACAGCAATATTATTATTGCAGTATTCAATAGAAAACTGGCAGGCTTTCCCCCCCTTTTTTGTCATCTCCGCCATGTGTCTGTCTGTCAGTGAACAGCCAAATCTCCGGCACCGATGGACCGATTGACGTTTGCATGTACATGGAAGAACCTACACCCCAAATGTTTAAAATCGGCCTCATGGAATCTCTTAAGTCATGTAATCAAGATCTATCAATCCATTCCATTTAGCTACAGGAACAAATGCCACAAATCCTGAATGCAGAGTCCGATCGGACCCAAATTTGAACCATAACTGGTTGAGGGGCCTCTAAACAACGCAGAGCCAAAAGCAATTAGACTTCTACCCATAAGGGGTGCCACAAATGCCAGTGAATGTCAGTGATTGTTGCCGAAACATGTCTGTTTTTTGCAGGGCTATGGATTTACCTATTGAGAAACATGAGGTATTGAAAAAAAGGGGGAAAAACTTTGCCCCCTGCAAATCTATGTCCCGATACTACTGTAATCATATCTTAATCCTTTTAAAACAGGTGAATCCTAGAATCAATCAAACATCAACCAATCAGGCAGAGGTACAACAAAAAGCTGTCATTTCTACATTACATTCAAAACAAAAAACAAAAACGTTCGTGTTTAAAGTCTTAGTCTAGGATCTGCAGATTGAAGAGACAAAAAACATTTCTTTGTTTAAACAGTGTATTGATATTCCACCCACTAGGAGATGGAATATTGATGCATTGCTAAATCAAAAGTTTGCAGGCCCTGGCAAATAACAACGATGAGGTGCTTCATAAATAGGCTATTCTGGAGACCGAATTTCCCAACTCCTCAAAAATAAATTGCATACAGATACAGTACAGCAGTTTTTGTGCCCATTGCTGCGCCTTGGGCACAAAAACTTAGAAAAGGCAAAAGGCAAAATCTCAAGGCACACTTGTATTCATAACTAAAATATCTCACATATTTTTGGTATCTCTGAAAAATGCTTAATCAGAAGTTGCAAGTGGTTAAAATATGTTTAACCAGTTCTTTGTATATATATATATAATTTGCTCCTGTCTAGGGAAATCAGTGCACACAAAGTACTGATATAAAAAAATATAAAAAATAAACATTCATAACTTTTTTTTGCGTATAGTTATACACAACTAGTGCAACAATAATGTGTGGTTGTCACAAAAGTGAAAAGTCACTCCTGGACTTGTCTCATGGCACTCCAGTGTGCCTATAAGCACACCGTTTGGGAACGACTGTATTAGAGAAAAGCTAGTAGTACAGCAGGCTTGCATTTCCAGACCGTGCATTTTATGAACCACCATGTACGTAGGTAAGGTGACCTTGTTTTACTTCCATTGTACTATGTCGTATAGTTGTGCTATAGTGTGGTGCTATAGTAACACGACTGGTAGAAGGAATGTTTCAAAAATACGGGTGAACTGGTGCATGTCCCTACTTATCTTTATTTCAAACTCTTACAAAGAAGTGGAGTACATTATAATAAATCCCTAGAGGGTGAGCAATCCCGGGAATCTTTTTCCTGGGATTGCTGCCAGACCCATCTCCACACTACATTTTATCACCGAGTGCACAGAGAGAGAGAGAGAGAGGAGGAGTCAAACAGTGCCGTATGAAAGTAAAGAAGCTGCAACAGAAAAATGAAAGTTAATGCAGCGAGTTCAGTTTTATATATGGCAGCTGATGACGAGGGTGGTAACAGGTGTGTAGCTGGGACTGAGATAGGTGGAATGGAATGTGGGAGTGGCCAGGGGGGAGAGAGAGAGAAACCAATTTCCTATTTCTGCCTTCTTTGTGTGAGTTTTATTTGGTAGCGTTATTTTCACCACAAACTGGACCTCAGTTGATTTGGAAATGGACTGAGGTCGACCAAAGTATATGGATCAAGTACCCCTTTAACCCATTAAGACCTGAAGCCGATTCTACAAATGTCTTCTAAATCCCAACAGTATTCTGGGGAAAAAAAAACGTATGTTTCTATATCAGTGGTGCTCAATCTTTTTCATGTCAAGGACCCCCAAAATATGTATTTGGCCGCCGACCCCCATCTAAAAATGTTCCCGGGACCCCCGAAGCAAATAATAAAATGTTCTCTTTAAACAATATATATTGCAAGATTTGCACACATTTTCACGATTTTTCAAAAATAGCAGATCTACAAGCTCTATGAGGAAATTTGAGGCAAACACTTGGCGCACCCACTTACAGGCTCAATTACAAGTCAACTCGAAGTCTCAGTATGGATAATGCTAAAAGGTCAAGTCTCTGTAACCTGAAAATGATGGTATGTGAAGTACTATAATGGACTGGTATGCCATTAACCATTATGTCTGATGCAACTTCCCATTTGCTTCTGTTCATGTCCATTATGTCAGCTCTGATAGAACCAACAGTCTTACTTTTCAATTACCTTCTATGAATTCCTCTCGTAATTTATTCATGACACTAAAGCAATGACAGTTGGCAGAGTTTTGATGGGGTGGGAATATGAAAATCCTATTAAAGACATGCTACTGTACCTGTCATGGTGGTGATGTTCTGTCATAGGCCTACAGTACATTTGAAACAATGTATGACACTTTTTGAACACAGTCACCATTTTGTCACCTGATCATTATCATATGTCATATTACTCCATCTAAGTATTCTGGTAGAAAGTCTTTGAGCACTTGAATGAACAATATTATTAGTGATGATTGGAATGGAATGTCTGTCAGCTTAGTAATGTGTAAGTCTGGCTCCAGACCATGCTTGCTTATATATATACAGTATATATATATATATATATATATATATATATACTTTTTGGATTAATCAAATAATGTTGAAGCTTGTTCTTTTGGTGTGTGTGGGTTAATATATCAACAAATCGAAGAGAAAAAAAGCATTTTTTTTATATAATTGACTAAATTGATTAGTCTGATTACTTAAGCCTTATTTTATTCTTCAGCGTACAATGGTGTTGTGCAAAAATCACATTGTAACATATAGATCGCTTGTAAACGCTCGTAGATTGACTACCCTACCGTATATTACAATTGGCTAATGGGGCGGACCTCGGCCACGTCACTACGACTCAGACATAACCATAAACAAACCCAATACGATACGCCCATATATACTGTAGGCATTAGTGATGCGCGGGCCGACCCGTAACCCGCAGGCCCCGCGGGTTGAACCGAGGGGCGGGCGGACGGGTTATAGATTACGACGCAATTATCGCGGGGCGGGCGAAGCGGGTCAACCCACGGAAGAAACAAAACCCACCAAAACACACCTTCTCTCTCCCACGTGCACACGCGCTCTCTCTCCCTCCCTCTGTCCCCCCTCTCTCTCTCTCTCTCTCTCTCTCTTTGGAAAGCAATTGAATGGACTTGCTTGTGTGTTTGTTTGTTTTTTGGTGGGTTGCGGGGTGGGATGGGTCGTTGAAAGAGACACGGACAGACGGGTACAACGGCAGATCGGCGGTGCAACGTAGGTGTGAGGGTTGCGTAGCGGCCTGAACTCTAGCTGCGAGGCCCACGTTGCCGATCGAACCTCTAGCTTTTCAATCTCAAAACTGTTATACCCTTAGTGCTCAGTGTATGAGCCAGCTGTCTCTTCGGGGAAAAATAACTATACGAGAAGAGTCCGATTCATCATGATGCAAAATGGTCACATGGATGGTTAAGGAATGAACACATGTTGAACATGAGTAATACGCGGGCCAAGTTTCAGCCTGCGGTTTGGCCAGGTATTCAGTAAACTGCTGCCAAAATGTTTGGTGGCTATTAATATTGATGAGGGAGGGTGGAAAAACAAGATTTCCATCGGTGCAGTCAGTGGGCCACAGCTCACACTTCTGTGTCTCTTTCCCTCGGTCCCATGGATATTTGATTGTTGTCAGAGGAGGCAGACAAAGGTGTATCTGATCTCCTTTGTTTTTGTTTAGTCTTTTCATAATGAAGCCAGTGGTTCTGCTTCGCGGACTGCTTTAGTGGCTCTACCTTGCCTTTAAAGCACCCAGTGATGCATAGCCAAACAAAGACGGGCGTAATGCCAGAGCCCCGTTTTAATTAAATCTGCGCTGGAATCTCCTCAGTTCTTTTGTTAACACGTTATAGTGAATTTGCGAAAACGGCGAGCCGTGTAAGACGAACGTCCCGTGCGCTGTTTACCGGCTGCTTTGCCATTATCTCCCGCCCTCCTCCAGCATCACCTGCAGAAATGCACCGACGGATGCTCTGAGCTCTGACAGCCATTCTCCACATGTTCCCTGGCTGTGTGGAAATTTATAACCGCGGTGATGTGTGGATAGTAAAAAAGGGAAAGGGGGGAGAAAAAGCGAGTGGCTAGTCACCACCCTGAAGCTGAGTTACCCAGACATTAAGCCATTAAGACCGGGAACGCTGTCTGTGACATTTTAAGATTTCTTTGGCTATTCAAAAATAGCATATCTACAAGCTCATAGCGCGGCACAGAGTGCCGCGCTATGATCTTGTAGTTCTGCTATTTTTGAAAAATTGTGAAAATTTGTGCAGGTCTTTGAATTTTTTTTTTTTTTTGAAAAGCAAAGATTTGTAACTCAGATCTTTGATCTGGGGATTCTACAAATGTCTTCTAAATCCCAACAGTATTCTGAAAAAACTTATGTTGCTATATACTGTATCAGAGGTGCTTAAAACCTTTTTCATGTCTGTCACGGACCCCCAAAATGATATGTATTTGGCCGCGGACTCCCATCTCAAAATATTTTGTTCCAGGGCCCCCCCAGAGGAAAAGATTTGAGTTGCAAATGTTCCCTTTAAAAAGCATATTTTCAAAGATTTGCACACATTTTCAAGATTTTAAAAGAATCATAGCGCAGCACTCGTGCCGCACTATGAGCTTGTAGAGCTGCTATTTTTTATGAATAGCCAAAGGGATCTAAAAATGACACGGGATGCGTTCCCGCGGTCTCAACGGGTTAAAAATGATGAGGAGGCAGGTAGGGAAAGCTGCCGAGGAGGAGGACACCCATGTGCTTTCTCCCCCCTGTCTCCCTGATGTGTTTATCAGGCGCTGTCGCCGGGCAAAACTCCGAATCAATAAAGCAATTAGCGCATCCCAGGAACCCGACTCTCACGGAGGAGAATTTATCGGTCGCGACAGTTGCCAGGACCTGTTACAGCCAGGGACCTCATCACTTTCCAAGTGGCTGGCTGGATACCGCGAGCCTCGCCATTTTGGGGGGGGGGGGGGGTGGGGGGGGGGGGGCTGCCTTGATAGCATCAGCTGTGGCACCCCGAGGGGGTCAGGGAGCATGGGGTTCATGCTCTGTTTACATGTCAACCAATGTCTGATGTCGTGGCAGCTTATTTTTAACCCATTGAAACCTGAAGCCGATTCTACATGTCTCCTAAATCTCAACAGTATTCTGAAAAACGTATGTTTCTATATCAGTGGTGCTCAATCTTTTTCATGTCAAGGACCCCCAAAATTATATGTATTTGGCCGCGGACCCCCATCAAAATATGTTGTTCCAGGGACCCCCCAGAAGCAAAGATTTGAGTTAAAAATGTTCACTTTAAAAATATATATATTTCAAAGATTTGCACACATTTTCACGATTTTTCTAAAATAGCAGATCTACAAGCTCATAGCGCGGCACTCGGTGCCGCGCTATGAGCTTGTATATCTGCTATTTTTGAATAGCCCAAAGTGTAAAATAATGCTTTTTAGTTCAAATCTAAAAAAGACACAGTTCCAGGTCTCAATGGGTTAACTGATAGTGATTTGTTGCCATCATTCCTGCAAAATTTATATTCTATCCATTCCCTCTCTCTCCAGACGAGATCGGGTGTCCACTGCCGCGAAGTGCAGTGAGTTCTTCGCTGATGCATGGTTTCTGTCTGGAAATGCAGATTTGTGGACGAAATTCTGGAGCTGAATACCTTTTTTTTTCTCCGCCACCTTCCCCCCGCATCATAGCAAATGGATTCAATAAATGTGGCCCTCATGAAAACAGTGACATACAACATACTAAGGGCACTATGGTCTCCGCCTACTAATACCTAGGACATCGGTTCTCAAAGTGGGGTCCGGGGACCCCCAGGGGTACTTGAGGGAGTTCCAGGGGGTCCCCAGCTAAATGATAGATTAGGCACCAAATTGACCCTTATTGGTCTGTAACTCTGAGAGTGTACAAATGGAACCAAATGGACCCTAACGGGTCCATTTGGTTCCACTTGTACACTCTCAGAGTTAAATTGACATAGATTTTACAATATAAATTGCGGTCCAAGTGATAGAAATGCCATTAAATGGGGGTCTGTAGCCCTAATGCATGTCAAACTGGGGGGTCCTTGAAATTCAAATGGTTGAGAATCACTGCTAGAGCCGTAAAAAAAAAAGTCCTCTTATGGGGGTCCCTGGCATATCTTTTGAAATGGGCGTCCGCGGGCTAATAAGTGTCAATTTGGGGGTCCTTGACATGAAAAAGTTTGAGAACCACTGACCTAGGACACATCTAACTGCAGTTGTGTTTACATGATGTAGTTGCCATAACAGTGGTGAGAACGGACGCTAAACAAACATACGTTTACTGCTTTTTGTATTTAAAAAAAAAAGAAAAAAAGTTTTACTCCGTACTTGTTTTGACCCAGTTTTAGCAACAAAGGCTGGTATGTTGTCAGTGTCACCAGTGGTGTAAAGTAACTAAGTACGTTTACTCTAGTACTGTACTTAAGTACAAATGTCATGGTACTTTTACTTTACTGGAGTATTTCCAATTGTCTATACTTTTACTTCTACTCCACTACATCTGATCAGAGGCAAATATTGTACTTTTACTCCACTACAATTATTTGAAAAGTTTAGTTACTAGTTACTTTGCAGATATAAATTATTACATTATAAAACATACATCAACCACTTTACCCCTATTTTATACTGAAAATAGCAGATCTACAGACTCACAATGCGTCGTATCGCGGCGCGTTGTGAGCTTGTAGATCTGCTATTTTCAAACATTTTTGTACTTTTACTTTAGGTCCACCACCAGTCTCTAGTTAATGGAAGCGATTAATTAGACTTGTGAGCCTACTAAGAGGTCCCTGTGGTGCGTTCGCTTTCTGAGATGACGTGTACATATACTGTATGAGCACGTGACAGAGAAAAAAGGAGACAGGAAATGAATGGAAGAACAAAAGAAGTCAACCAGACCCCCGAGTGAATAAAGAACAGAGAAACCCAAGAGAGCTCATTGTAATTCCAATCAGATATTGTGGAGAGAAAAAAGAAAACTTTCATTGAAGTCGTCATTTCCCCCCCGAGGGTGAATCTTGATCTACGGGCTTTGTTTGACAAAACTTTCTGCTTTAACGTTCATTAACCCATTCAGACCGGGAGCGCATCTGTGTGTCATTTTTAGATTTCTTCGGGCTATTCAAAAATAGCAGATCTACAAGCTCATAGCGCGGCACCGAGTGCCGCGCTATGAGCTTGTAGATCTGCTATTTTTTTGGGGGGGGGGAAATAATGAAAATGTGTGCAAATCTTTGAATAATACATTATTTTTTAAAGCGAGCATTTGTGACTCAAATCTTTGCTTCTGGGGGATTCTACAAATGTCTTCTAGACAGTTTTTTGAAAAGAAAACGAATGTTGCTATAATATAACACAAATGATATGCATTTGGCCGTGGACCCCCCATCTCAAAACATGTTGTTCCAGGGACCCCCAGAAGTTGTAACAGAGTTAAAAAAAATGTTCGTTTTGAAAAATATGATATTCAAGGATTAGCACAAATGTTCACGATTTTAAAAAAAAATAGCAGATCTACAAGCTCGTAGCGCGGCACTCGGTGCCGCGCTACGAGCTTGTATATCTGCTATTTTTGAATAGCCCAAAGAAAATGACTCAGATGCGTTCCGGGTCTTAATGAGTTAAGCCCTAACGGCGTGCAGCTCTTACCTGGAAACCCCCCCACAGCCCTAAATCTCCCTCGTCTACCCTGCTCCTTCATCCGATTTCTTAACTGCACCTGCCAGCCAGCCATGGGCATACAACGCCAAATTCAGGACACTCATGGACCAACTGCCAAAGGCTCCTTTGCAAATTGGCATTAATTAGGTAGTGGTGGAAAAAGTTTTTAAAAAAAATGTACTTAAGTAAAAGTATCAATACTGCACTCTGTGGAAATACTCCGTTACAAGTAAAAGTGAAGAATTCAAAATTGACTTGAGTAAAAGTACAAAAGTATTGGCATCAAAATGTACTTAAAAGTGCCAAAAGTAAAAGTCTACTCATTGTGCAGAATGTCCCATTTCACATGTTCAAAATGTTTAAACATCATTTGAAAATAGCAGATCTACAAGCTCACAATGCGACGCATTGTGAGCTTGTAGTTCGGCTATTTTCAAATGGCCGAAATGTATATAGAGCTGAAGTGGTTAAAGTATGTTTTGTGATAACTAACTAGTAGGTAAAGCTGTCGAATAATTGTAGTGGAGTAAAAGTACAATATTTGCCTCCGAGATGTAGTGGAGTAGAAGTAAAAGTATTGACAATGGAAAATGCACCAGTAAAGTAAAACATCCTCAAAAGTGAACTTAAGTACAGTACTTGAGTAAATGTACTTAGTTACTTTACACCACTAATAGGTACACGGCACATGCCACGAGGCTGAATCGGCCACACCAGCGCGCAGTGGGCTTCGACGTATTCACGCTCGTCTTGTCTCATGCTTCGAGGGGCTTATAGGCCATCGTTGGCTCGCAGGTCCTTTTTATTTTTAGCGGTGCCAACCGCTCTACACTTGACTTTGTCCGTATGTCCGTCCGTCCGTATGAGCACGGGATTTTAAACAGCTATAACTCCAGTTTGCAGCATGGCACCAAGTCCACATTTGGTATGTGGACTTAGACCACCAATAGGGACGAGCATGAATTGCTGAAGCCCCGCCCCCTCTGTCTTCCCATTGGCTGGCCTTCAAACAGCCATAACTCAAGTTTGCAGCATGCTATGGAGTACAAATGTTGTACATGGACTAAAACCAGCAATAGGGACGAACTGTAATTACTTAAGCCCCGCCCCCTCTGTCTGCCCATTAGCTGGGCTTTAAACAGCCATCATTCCAGTTTGCAGCATGCTACCAAGTAAAGATTTGGTAAGTGGACTCAGACCACCAATAGGGACGAACTGAAATGAGTTAAGCCCCGCCCCAAAGGCACCGCTTCCTTCACACAGGGTGTGATTTTTAGCGGTGCCAACCGCTCTACACTTGACTTTGTCCGTATGTCCGTCCGTCCGTCCGTATGAGCCTGACGGCAAAGAAGAAACACATACAAACACACGCACGCACACACGCACACACACACACACACACACACGGCCTTGGACATTGCCTATGCCATCTCTCCTCTCTTTGGCCACACGTGCCACTGCTTATCAAAGAGGGGTCCAGGGACCCCCAATGATGTTATGTCCGTCCGCCCGTTTATAGCACAGGATTTCAAACAGCTATAACTCCAGTTCGCAGCATGCCACCAAGTCCTAATTTGATATGTGGACTTAGACCACCAATAGGGACGAGCATGAATTGCTGAAGTTATCAAAGCAGGCTCCAGGGACCCCCCCCCCCGTAAGTTATGTCCGTCCGCCCGTTTGAGCACGGGATGTCCGTGGAAGCACGGGATGAGCACAGGATTTTAAACAGCTATAACTCCAGTTTGCAGCATGCCACCAAGTCCACATTTGGTATGTGGACTTAGACCACCAATACGCACGAGCATACATTGATGAAGTTATCAAAGAGGGGTCCAGGGACCCCCAGCGCCCGTATGAGCACGGGATGAGCACGGGATTTTAAACAGCTATAACTCCAGTTTGCAGCATGCCACCAACTCCACATTTGGTATGTGGACTTAGACCACCAATAGGGACCAGCATCAATTGCTGAAGCCCCGCCCCCTCTGCCTTCCCATTGGCTGGCCTTCAAACAGCCATAACTCAAGTTCGCAGCATGCTATGGAGTACACATTTTGTACATGGACTAAAACCAGCAATAGGGACTAACTGTCATTACTTAAGCCCCGCTCCCCTCTGTAAGGCCTCTGCTGGCCTTTAAACAGCCATCATTCCAGTTTGCAGCATGCTACCAAGTACAAATTTGGTAAGTGACTCAGACCACCAATAGGGACGAACTGAAATGAGTTAGGGCCCGCCCCAAAGGCACCGCTTCCTTCACACAGGGTGTGATTTTTATATCATTTCATTAGAAGACTGTCATTTCAATCACGTTTGGATAGAAATAGCAGATGGTCTTTATAGGCTGTGAGCTTGGCAGAAGATGATGGCATGCACCTGAGGATTATCTATTGGATGATGAATTAATGTGAACTACACTATCGCCTCCTTTGAGAAATCACCACTAATGACAAACACAGAGTCGGGCGTCTTTAATTAAGGCCGGCGGAACATAACACGTGTTTGCGTCCGACCCTCGAGAGATCCATCCCCCTTGCAGGGATTTATTGTCATCTGTGTCTGACCTTTCTTTTGAAGCCCTTGTGCGTATAACTTCTCATGAGGTTCCTCTGTTACTGAGTATAACGCAACGGCTTCCTTATTGGACATTGAATATGCAGGATGTTCATGGAAACTGAAGGTCTCCGGAGGCGCGAGTAAAAATCCCTTACGCCAGGTGTTTTTCAGTGGACAGGTCACTAGTAAATTCTATACCCATCTGGCTTCTATTTGTGAGCAGGACTCCAAAGCCTCTTGTGCTACTACAGCTCCCCTGTCCAAAGGCTGCTATTGAAAGCTTAACCCATTTAGAGCGGGAACGCGTCTGTGTCATTTTTGAGTGGTGCCAACCACTCCTACATTTGACTTTGTCCGTGTGTCCGTATGTCCGTCCGTCCGTATGTTTGAGCACGGCTGATTGGTCAAGCTTCACGTGACACGTGACAATATGTTGTCACGTGTCACGTGACAACATATTGTTGCTGATTGCAACACAAGGATGCAACCAGTTACACTTTCAAAGGCACCACTCTCTTCACACTGGGTGTGATTTTTAGATTTCTAAAGATCTACAAGCTCGTAGCGCGGCACTCGGTGCCGCGCTACGAGCTTGTAGACCTGCTATTCTTTTTGAAAAATCATGAAAATCTTTGCAAATCTTTGAATATATATATATTTCTTTTTAAAGCGAACATTTTTAACTCAAATCTTTGCTTCTGGGGGATTCTACAAAATGTCTTCTAAATCCTAACGTTTTTTTTTTTTTTAACTTATGCTGCTATAATATCAGTGGTTCTCAAACCTTTCTCATGTCAAAGGACCACCCAAAATGATACATTTGGCCGCAGACCCCCCATCTCAATATACGTTGTTCCAGGACCCCCCCAGAAGCAAAGATTTGAGGTAAAACTTTTCGCTTAAAGATTTGCAAAAAAATTCACGATTTTTCAAAAATAGCAGATCTACAAGCTCATAGCGCGGCACCGAGTGCCGCGCTATGAGCTTGTAGATCTGCTATTTTTGAATAGCCAGACAAATCACACAGATGCGTTCCCGGTCTTAATGGGTTATTACAGTGACGAAGGCCACTGATACTCAGCCGCAGTGGATAAAGCCCATGACTCACTCACTCCGTGGCGGTAGATAGGAGCACATGCGTACATGCCTCTGGGCAGGGCCGTTCTCTGTTATGTTTGATCATGGTGGTGACTGCTGTTGTACAGCAACTAGCATGCCCATGTGTCCTGTGACGTCAAATACTAAAAAGAAATATGTAAAAACATAGCTATGTATCTATCCTATACTATAACGCAATGCATCGCGACGCGCTGTGAGCTTGTAGATCGGCTATTTTTCGGCTGGGACATTTAGTGTAGAGGACAAAAAGAGGAACCCCAGTCAACCAAGTTTATAATTAAGGTTGTGACACAAAGTGACGCGCTATGTGCTTGTAGATCTGCTATTTTTTAATAGCCAACGCTAAAATCTAAAATTTCTTTCCCGGTCTTAATGAGTTCAGGAATATCTTCTAATATGGAAATGATTTATATGTTGACACCTTTTTTCAAGATTTTTCAAAAATAGCAGATCTACAAGCTCATAGCACGGCACTCGGTGCCGCGCTATGAGCTTGTAGAGCTTGTAGATCTGCTATTTTTGAACAGCCAAAGCTTTAAGTGGTTAAAATGATTGTGACACTATGTTAACTCATTTTGCTGGGGACCCCCTGGTAACCACCGGTGGTCCCCGGACCACTGGTTGAGAACCACTGCTTTAGACCTATTTGAAAATAGCAGATCTACAAGCTCACACTGTGACGTGTTATGAGCTTGCAGATATGCTATCTAAAAATAATCTTGAAATAAAATGTGGAATATTTTGAAAAATCTGACACAAAACATTTAAAGATGGGGGATTAGGGACAAATACATACAATTTGGGGTCCATGACATGACAATATTTGAGAACCACTGGTTCAAAATAAGCAGAAAAACAAGCTCAAAGTCGCTTATCGCAGACATGGCAACTTAATCTCAGAGCCAATACTCTCTCGCAACTGCCATCTAGTGGATGATTAGGTGTACTATGCCTCTAAGCTTCAAAATAACGGAGCGACAATGTATGTGTCCACAAAGAACGCACGACATTCCTCACCCCCTCCCCGCACGTCTAGTGACATCTAGTGACTTTGAACGGGCCTTAACAGGGCTCTAACAGTGTGCTCACACCAAACGTGAAGCACATTTTGTGCCCGGTGCAATAATGTACTTACAATAGTCGATGCAAAGACGTGAAAAGACAAGGCAAGTCAATGCAAAGGCACAAATAGACAATGCAAATCAATGCAAAGATGCAAGTACTCTAGACAATGTAAGTCAATGCAAAGAAGTGAATAGAGGCAAATTCACACCTTGCGTGAACGATGCCGAGACTAGTGTAGTAGAAAGTCATGATAAATAGCCTGGTGTGTCTAACTGGAAGTACAAGGCAACAGAAAGTTCCGGTGACATCATGTAGCCCTGTACTTACTACTGTAATTCTTGTAGCATTAGTTCTTTTCCAGGCTTTCTCCCCCCAAGGCAAAAAAAACTGTGGTAAAAAGAACAGAACACATACCGTAGTAATTTGTTCCGTAAATGTAATACGAACAAAACCAAGTGTAGAAACATTCTCACCCACAGGTCACAAAATAAAAGACACAATCAAAAGGAAACTAGAAAAAGTGCTCCTCCCTCGGAGTCGGAGCACAGGTCTCCGCCAGGTCAGGTAGGTTATTGTGGGCCGGCAATGTTCGGAATTCACCAATCAGGATGGAATATGAAAAATCAGACGGATCTGTCTTGATCACTTGACTATAGAGATAATGTGTACCGATTTGCATGACAATGCAGTCTCAGTAACATAGTCAAAACCTTGTTATCCCCCCTTTATTCCTTATTAGGTTTGAAAAACACTGCACTTTTTGGTTCAGTCTGTGTGCCAAACACTCATGAGAGTTGGCTGTCGGTGAGAGTAAAGCACTGAACATCTCCAGTGAGGGTTGTCCAGTTAGCATTAGTTAGCATTATGGGGAACAGCAGCAGTTTCTGTCATCTCATTCTCCACCACTGGGAGCAGCGAGCTCAGGCTTCCTTCAGCTTGATTTATACTGTTTCATATAAAAAGGAGTCATGTGTCCCGAAAATAGACTATCTACAAGCTCACATCGCGTCGCATTGTGAGCTTGTGGATCTGATATTTTCGCCGTTGTACGACAGAGTATAAATTCATGCTTTGGTTCTCATTATAAGCCAAACCGCACCCATACCCCCCCACCCTCCTCCACAATTGTCCTCCATAAATCATGATAAAGTAATGCCTGCGTATTAGTGTCACCTTTATCAGATTATCTCCCAATCTTCAGACTCTGCTTCTTTGCGGGTATTTCTCAACCATTATCAAAGCAAACTGGATTAAACAGGTCTCGGGGCAACCGCAGAGAGGAGGAGACAAGCTTGGTTCCATTTAACTGAGCCATGATTTCTAGCATTTGTTACTGCTTGTGGAACCATGAACACAGATGCAGGGAGACGAGTCATTACGGTTCAAACACATCCAGAGGAACAGCGCCTTCTGGTTTACTCGGGTTACGTCAGGCCTATGGTTAGATACATGGTATCCAAGAGTTTTGTCTTGCGTTTCTTCACTAATTAGACAAGCTTGTGGGGGAAATCTGTGGTAGGCAAATTGTATCTCTCTGGGAATAGGTGTCATTAGCCTCAGTAATTGCCAGCTACTTAATAGCACACAAGCAGGATAATTTGTTAGGTCACATACATACCATAAATATACAATGCGACTTATTATTATGTGATTTTGGCATTACTTCTACAAGATACTCAACCAACATTTTTATGAACTATTTGGCTAAACAATATTTAGGGCCAAACGGATAGAAAGACAAAAGCTTAGGCTAACCTCGTATTCAGTATACAATATTTGCGTGCAGTGGTGGAAAGTAACTAAGTACATTTACTTAAGTACTGTACTTAAGTACAATTTTGAGGTAATTGTACTTTACTTGAGTATTTCCAATTTCCAATACTTTTACTTCTACTCCACTACATCTCAAGAGGCAGATATTGTACTTTTACTCCACTAAAATAAAACTTTAGTTACTAGCTACTTTTCAGATTATAAATGATTACATTATTAAGACATACTGTACAATAACCACTTTAGCCCTATTTTATACATAGGCTATTTGAAACAGGGTCCCCACACATTTTTAGCAATGAATTTCCAAAACTTTTCCAGAATATTTAGCCCAATTTCCAGGCCTATATAACAATCATTCCACGCAATAATGTGTCTCTTACTCCTATGTACAATGCCAAAAGATAGGCAGTGTAGTAAAAATAATATATAATGGTACAATTCCATTAAAACATTTGTGCAAAATTAGGGCATAGCTCAATGGAATACAAGACTCATTATGGCATCCGTATGACTTATTTCTTTTAAATTATATTGCCTTGCATTTGCCCCATTTATGAATTTAAAAGTAATGAAGGATGCAAGGATGTTCTAAATGACACTTTTGTTGTAGGTTTTCCTATGTTTTTCCTATTAAGTTTTCAACTTGGTGGTTCATGTATGTTTTATAATGTAATAATGTATATCTGCAAAGTAACATTTTGCAAAACAATGCATAGCCAAATATTTTTCCAGGACCCTTGATAAATTCCAGGACCTTTGATCAATTCCAAACCTTTTCCAGTACTGGATTTTTTTATTTTTTTTTTCAAAATATTTCCAGGAATTTCATGACCGTGGGGACCCTGTTGAAAATAGCCGATCTACAAGCTCACAACGCGTCGCGATGCGACGCGTTGTGAGCTTGTAGATCTGCTATTTTCAAATATTTTAGTACTTGTACTTTTGGTACTTTAAGTACATTTTAATGCCAACACTTTCGCACTTTTTTTTTCAATTTTGAAATTCTGGACTCTCACTTGTAACAGAGTATTTCGATATCGCAGTATTGGTACTTTTACTCACAGCAAGCAAAGAATTTGAGTACTTTTTCCACCACTGCTTGCGTGCCAGGTTGTCTTGCAGTCCACGCTACTGAATCACTGCGACGGAGATAAGATTCCATGTTCTTACTGTACAGTACATCATGCTGTAGATTACAGGGAGGCTCATAGTCTCATTCATCAAAGATTTGGTCGACCATCCCATGACCTCTCCACAGGTCCCGTGAGTGCCACAGTGAATCAGCTGTGAGGGGCATAACAACAGATTACACAGAGGCTAACAATCTCTGTTGTTTGTCACACACGGAGCCAGGGGCAAGGCTTGAGGCGTCGCGATGGCCAGAGGAAGGGCAGAGACTGCATGATGATGTAGAAAAATCAATAGCGGGACATCATTGTGTGTGTGCTTGGCGTCAGACTCAATCCATACAAATACTGACCATTACTGTCATTGCAGGAGGAAGAGACGGAGTCTGTATAGTTATCTCCGCCAGGCCGAAGTCCGGGGAAGGAGATCGTGTTTTCGCCCCCCTGTGTGTGTGTGCGTGTGCGTGTGCGTGTGTGTGTGTGTGTGTGTGCGTGTGTGTGTGCGTGTGTGTGTAGCTAATCTTGCAAGCCGCTGGACCATTCAGCGTCAAACCTTTTGTGTATGCTGTCGGTAGGCCAAGGTAGACACTTCACCTCACTTTTTTTTTTTATCGTCCTCATTGTAGGGCTATTCCAGCCCGCTTTGCGCCTTTCAGCCTTTAACTCTTGAACTGTAAGGTCGTACAATCAAAATGTATTTCTCACTGGATTCCTTGGACTTACACACATATTTCCGTTTTCACGAAAACACACTTTTTGCCAACTCCTCCTACAAATGATGTCCAAACCTCACACAAATCACTACACATCATCTCTGAAGACATCATCATACCAATTTATGACATTCCATACCAAATGGTTAAAATGGCTTCAAACATGAGTGGGAGGGGCCAGGTAAAAAAAAAAAAAAGCCAAGGCAAACAATCATGAACAATAATCATGATTGACCCCAAATTTGAATGGCATATACAAAATGCAGAGCCAAGAGCGATTTCACTTAATAGGTGGTACCACAAATGCAACAAATGTCACTGTTTGTTACAGAATCATCATTTCTTTTTAACAAGCTTCAACAAATTAGGTACACTTCATCTGGGGAGTCATGTGACAATGAACGTCAAACTTCTTTTTGAGACCATACTAGCCTGCAATTAGGTTCCAAAATGTGTGGGAGGGGCCAATTTCTTACATAAAATGCCATATATTATGAACGCAACATCCAATCATGCCCACACTGGAATTGCATGTTTAGGGGCCTCTAGAATGCAACTCCAAAACGCTTTGACTTCTGAACATAGGGGGCATCACATGTAGTAGAAATGCTATTTCCCCCGCAGCCTCCGAAAGGCTTCAACCCTTACACACCCCTCTGTAAGCCCCCCGCTTGGCGAGGACACTGTTAGTTCTGTTAGTGTTAGTTTTGTCTTGTGGGGAGACTGAAATGAACAGTGAAAGCTTGACATAAATGCAAACAAGAGATGTTATTGCAGGACGCCCGCTGCATTTTAATGAAATATCCCATTGTACAAAGGGAGGCTAGTATGCACAATACCTCATTCTTTCTTTGTTATCTAGGATGGTACTGTGTTTGACCCTCTCTGTCGGAAGACAAGCGACAGTGCATTGCTATAATATTTGATACACGACAGCGCGCACTACTTTACTTATACATTTTTCATGTGCCCGGGAGAGCTTGAACCTCATGAAACGGATGGATTTTCTAACATTATGTCACTTTGCATTATTTTCCTCTTCCCCTGCAACAACGTTAGGCCAGTCCTGGTCTCAAAGCAGTCGGACAAGTCCAATCTTTTCCCTAACAGAACAAGGGATTTCCTGGCCCGTCGCCAAAACAGAGCGAGCGTTCAAAGCCATTTTACGACCCATTTTAATTGGAAGGTAATGGACTGTGGGGACCTCATCTGCTCATGTCCAGAGAAGCATGAGATGAATAATATGGCTGGAATCGGGCTCTCCCATGAATCGCTCACGGAACGCATGCCGCAATTGAGAGCCGCGTGACACTGATCTGTGAAGCACTGCCTGGCTTAAATGAATCTCTCCTGTGATGAGCTGCCATGGCTCTCATTCACAGTCCAGGTTCCTGGTGTCAATCATAAACGTATGCCCGATTTATACTGTACTGTATCAGTGGTTCTGAAACTTTTTCATGTTAAGGACCCCGAAATGTACACATATTATCCCCGCGGACCCCCATTTGAAAATTTATGCCAGGGACCCGCATATGAGAGAAGATTATTAGGGCTATGGCAGTGATTCTCAACCATTTTTAAGTCCAAGGACCCCCAGCATTTGATATGCATTAGACCGCCGACCCGAATTTGATACCGTTTTTGATCTCTGGGAACCTCAACCTACACTGAAGTTAATGTAACTCTGAGAGTGTACAAATGGAACCAAATGGACCCGTTAGGGTCCATTTGGTTCCATTTGTACACTCTCAAGAGTTACAGACACATAAAAAGGTCCATTTGGTTCCTAACTATGAATCATTTGGCTTTTCAATCATCACCCCCTGGAACACCCTCAAGGAGACCCCACTTTAAGAACCACTGCTGCAATCCACTGTGCAAGGCAAGCTCACGTCGCCTATTTTCGGGGCACGAGACTGAAGCGCAATCAAGCCAGAGTCAGACGCGTAACAGCTCTGCAAATTATGTCAATGCAATGATTTGACTGGGACGGGCCCGGCGCCACGGGGGTGCCTGAGGGGGCCTGGCACCCTCAATTTCAAATTGTGCCCCCTCAGTTTATTTTGGGGAAAAAAATGAAATTTATTTTTTTTAGAATTCATTTTTTGATAAAAAATTAAAAAAATCGGTAAAATCAGGCAAAAATAAGAATTAAATAACATAAGCCTAACCTAACCCTAACCCTGAAATAAAGTAACAAAAAAACGGCCACAATCTGCGCAATAACCGCACATTTTCGCGCACTCACAATTTTCAACTGCACCTCAGTCATTTCATCCTGGCGCCGGGCCTGGACTGGGATCAATTAAAACCTTGGTATAACACAAGGGCTATAGTACAGAACAGAGGAGATGATAAATAGCCCACTAAATATGTCATACTACAACCAAGTAAGTTTGTAAATAAGTTTGTAAAACTAAAATGCCCCACTCCTGGGAAATTTTGCAACTCCAAATTGAGCCGGGCCTTGACGACCATTCCATCGTGATGATGCAGCCACCCCCCAAATTGACTTTGTCTGAAATACATCAGTGGCTCGCGGACTGTGGAAATTGGGGCTTAAGCAGACCAAATAGCCATGTTATTACGAACCGGGGGGGGGGGGACTGTTTCCCTGTCCTCCTCCCCAAAATGCATATCATCCTGTCTTCCATGGGGTTCGAACACCTCTCTCCTCCGCCTGTCATTCCCTGCAGGCCAGGAATCCAATTTAATGGATGTATTCACACAGACCCCATTGCCAGAGATGGGGGGGGGGGGGGGTGGCAGTGATGGAAGAAAAAGGAGCCCTCTCCTCATTTTAATGAAGATCTCAAATTCCTTCAGGTGCAGGTGGGAGGGGACGGCGCTGCCTGCCAAGCGATCTCAAGCACAGCAACGCGGATCAGCGTGAGTGCGGAGGCAATTATTGCGGTCTTCACTGGAGCACAACCCGTATAGATCTCATTTAACGAGTCCAAATCCACTTTGGCGAAATCAGCACGGCAAATTCCAAGCATGTAACAGGTATAGGATGTGTTTCTCCTGTTGGATCAAAGGGACTGCGTTCCCTTGAGAGGGCTACTGAGCGCGGCGAATATATACAGACGATACTGCACGCAGACAAATAAAAAGGTGCCGTGCACTGCTAAAAAACTGATTCTTCAGAGAAAATGTTTTGCCTGCCCTACAACATGGCCAAAATAGTAACACTATATTTAACCACCTATTAGAAAACGCATTCATCGTGACACATTGTGAGCTTGTAGATCTGCTACCACCATTTTTGACAAATTATTAAACATCTTTAAACATTTGTATGTGATTCTTTCGAATTGATTTGAAAACCTTTGAGATGCCACACACACAGACACACACACACACACACACAAACTACTAGTAGTCATAAAGAGAAGTAAACCATATCCACCAGTCCCAGTTTACAGCCTCCTTTTCATGAGGGTGGGGGGGCAGTGTGTTGTTTTGGGATTAGGGGTCCCCACCCCTTATCCCAAACAACACACTGCCCCCCCCCTTACCCAGTCAATGGCAGCCATGCAAAAAGAAGAAATCATGAAGCTGTCATTTCAGCACCACGGTAAGTGGCAATGGAGAGGATGAGCATTGGAATCGACTGTGCATTAAATCTCACACATCTCCTCCCTGCTTGCACAACCCTCCAGTGATTAGAAGTGACAGAGGACTTTTTTTTAGGGAACCTTCTGCCTGGGCTCTCTCCCTCTCTCTTTCTTCTGGGATCTGAATAAATGGTCGCTGTGCCCCCTAAGGAGGAGTCATGTCACAGAATGTCCCTTCAAATGTAGCTTGATTTGACCACTCTAACCAGGCACAAAGCTGCGTGGAACTGTTGACAGCAGGACACAGGCCTGGTACAAGAAAGACAAAAGTAACCTTGTGCCTCAAGTGAAATGATGCCTTTAGCTGTGTTTTTGTGTAATGCCAACAACATCAAAGCACAACTCCCACGCAAGCACATTAAGCATGCAGTCTGCTGGACAAAGAGAGAGAGAGAGAAGAGAGAGAGGGGGGAGAGAGAGAGAGAGAGAGAGAGGGGGGGGGGAGGGGGGAGAGAGAGAGGGGGGGGAGAGAGAGGGGGGGAGAGAGAGAGAGGGGGGGGAGAGAGGGGGGGGAGAGAGAGAGGGGGGGAGAGAGGGGAGAGAGAGAGGGGGGGAGAGAGAGAGAGGGGGGGAGAGAGAGGGGGGGGAGAGATAAGAGATGGAGGGAGGGAGGGATGGAGGGAGGGGAGAACGAGAGAGAAAGGCAGAGAGAGGGAGACAGAGAGAGATGATGCAGGTTTTGTTTTTGTTTTGCACTAACGTTGTTTTTGTACTAAAGTTACTGACACAAGTAACACAACCATAAAACTCCGCATTTCAGACACCATGCAGCCAACAGGTGTGGAAAACAACAGCCAGCTATAACATTGCCCACAGTCAAACGTACAATATAAGTCGCCATTAAACGTAGCTATAAAACAAGTTCCCTCGTCAGAATCATAATAAACATTTAGCGCCCTTAACACACGTACAGCCTGGTTAGTAGCAATAGCAACACCAAACCAAGAGCGTAGATAAACAATCCAAAAAGCCAGAGGAGTAAATAAAATGAAATATTCACCTATTTGAAGCTTTGAAGTTCATTGAAGTTCATTCTGCGTTGAGTTGACATGTTATGGTTGGGACACACCAGATAGTAATATTATTTAGTGCATTTATCAAAAAATAAAAGCTTATAAGAGCTTTCACAGCTTTCCCGCTTTTGTTAAACCCGGAAGAGACTAGGGAACATATATATTTTTTAAAGCAAACATTTTTAACTAAATGTTTTGCTTCTGGGGGTCCCTGGCACAACATTTTCCGATGGGGGTCCGCGGCCAAATGTATATCAATTTAGGGGGTCCTTGGCATGAAACAGGTTGAAAACCACTGCCTTAACAGACGACGTCACACCACTGTAGCTCCAAACGTCATACTGGCTTCAAATGAAACCCATTCTGTCAGGTCTCGCTAGGACGCGCCTCATTAGCCAACACACAGGAGGGGGTTGGGGTGCGAAAAACAACAGGTTGAGAATTGATTGCATGAAACAATCACCTGTGCATCCAGTCTCAATGTTAGTAAACAAATAATTGGTCTATAGCTAAAACCTGTTTATGCCTGATTAAATTTAGTTTTTCATATATATATATATATATATATATATATATATATATATATATATATATATATATATATGCCTATTAACCACTCTTAAACCCTATTTTCATACTTGCACAAATTATGTTAATTTTTGTTTTGCTATTTTAAGCAACACTTTTTCTTTATATTTTGCGATTTATTTTTTAATGAGTTAATAAAGTAATTAATTAAACCTTTTCACTTATAATGATAACCTACTTAATATTACCTAAAATAGGCTTGCCGAAGGTTTCAAAACATTTTTATTTTGTTGTGTTTAGAATCTGCCTCTTCTGGGAAATGTGTGCACAATATGTAGGCTTAGTAAATAAATACAAATATATTTCTAAACGTAAAAGTATTAGACTACCGAATCTTCATAGACCAAACAAAAACATGCAATTCATCTTTATTTCACAAGTCCACCATAGATAGCCTGGCCATCATCAGCAATTTTCAAAAGCTACTTCATCTTTCCCAACAGTGGACAACATGGCAGCATTTCTCAATCAATCTACTCAGCAATACTACAGTGACTCTCTTTTATTTGAATCTGTTGCTTTGGACACAAGATGCATTGGGCAGAAAATAAAGTGGAAAAATAGGTGTTCTCAAAGACAGAATGGAAACAAAATAGACCAAAAAAAAACACGCTGGAGCCGTGGTGAATTTAAAACACAATTCAGCCAAGGGTTTGGACTTTGGAGGACACCAACTATAATCACAAAGATCTGTTTTTATTATTTGTGGTGAAGTCTTTGAGGGAAAACTCAATCTGGTCTGTGGAAGTCTTTTGTTCTGACACTCAAGGATTTGAGTACCAATTGCCATCAAATTCAGCACCATTTTTTAATCAAAGTGCATGTGTGAGCTACAATACCACACCTATACAGCCACTGGGAACAGAGACACATGTTGTCGCTGTCAGGCACAAACCATGTATCAACATTTTTTAAATGTTAACGTTTTTTCGTAAATTAATGTCTCACAAAAGTATCAAAAATAACACACCAAACTTAACTGAATTCATTCACACAATTGAAAATGTCAATAAAATAAATCTTTATATTTAAAAATGTTTATGAAATCCTTAAGTCAACTGAACTCCAAGCCGCATGGGCCCAGATTATTGAGCGGTGACACAACAATGTTGTGTCAACAATGTGCTCTGCATCAACAAGACAGAACTAGCCTTCAACAGTACTTTCCAGAAAGCACCCCTCCCTTCAAACCCAATAAAGTGTGAACCATTAAGTGGGTTATCACTCCTAATTTACGAGTTGTTATGGTGTAATATGTTTTGCAGCCTCAGGATATGTTTTATAGCTTTTATGATCTATGGACTTCTTAACAGTTGTGTTGGCCTTGCTGCTGGAATACATTTTAAACTATTGTGTATTTTGTATTGACCTCACATTATGGTACATGATTGTACGTTTGTTAATTTGGAGAATGGGAAATACATGTTGTACTAATCAATTATTTCTGCCACAGGCCCAGTGGATTTTCATCACCATAATCATTGATTTTGGTAAGGCACTCATAACCTTAGTGTTGCCATAACTGTCACAAGTAGTGTACATCATCTTAATGCCAATTATGTTTCATTAAAGGATTTTCATGAAGCAGCAGCAGTAGGTTACATATCGTGTGTGTGCGTGTGCGCGCGCGCGGTGTGTGTGTGTGTGTGTGTGTGTGTGTGTGTGTGTGTGTGTGTGTGTGTCACTACGCGTCGTGAGCTTGTAGATCGGCTATTTTCAAATAGCCTATGTATAAAATAAGGCTCAAGTGGTTAATATATGTTTCATTATATGAAATATATATTAACTCCACATAGGAGCCACTCCACTGTTAGACCTCGTCTTGTTTTTGTGTGTATCTTGTTTGGGTGTGTATCTTGTTTGTGTGTATCTTGTTTGTGTGTGTATCTTGTTTGTGTGTGTATCTTGTTTTTGTGTGTATCTTGTTGTGTGTGTGTGTGTGTGTGTGTGTGTGTGTGTGTGTGTGTGTGTGTGTGTGTGTGTGTGTGTGTGTGTGTGTGTGTGTGTGTGTGTGTGTGTGTGTGTGTGTGTGTGTGTGTGTGCGCGCGCGTGCGCGTGTGTGTGCGCGCATGTGTGTGTGTGTGTGTGTGTGAGGAGAGGGAAGAAATACTAAAGAGTGAGATGGAGTGGTCGATGGTCAGCTCTATTACACTGTGCATGCTGCTGACATGTTTATCCACTTACTGTAAACCCCAAATGGTTGACAGCAGTCCCTCGGGGCTCTATAGTGTCTTTTCAGTTTTCTGTTATAGCGGGGAAGAATTTCGCCGAAAATTCTAAACTCTGACAGCAGACTTTTTCCTATATGTGTCCAAAAATAGTGACGTCAGGTTGAAAGAGGTTATAATCAGGGTCAACAATGGTAACGTTCGATTCTCCAGCACAAGATAACTCAAACTGCATTTTGGCTGAACGTTACAAGGAGCTGCATCCCTGCAAAACCTAAACAACCAATATAATTATTGGTAGATACATTTAAACCACAGTGGGAACCCTGTCTATCCGAACCTCACTAATCTGAAGTTATTGGTCAGCTGATAACAATAACCCCCTCCCCCCACCGCTACTGTCAGTCAGTTACTAGGCAACTGTGCGCTGCACTGTAGAAATGTTGTTTCCTTCATACATTTCCTACAGTTGGCTAAAAACTATATTATAATTAGTACAGACATAACTTGATATCTTAAAAAGTTCTACAGGATTGATTTTATGTTGACACCGGGGGTAAACACAGTATTGAATATTCTGGCAATATTATCAACCGCAAGGAGTTCATGCACACACATGCTACAGTTAAAAGTGGCACTCAAAAGTGCACTGAATATATTGTATGGCGAGCCTTTAGCCCAGGGGCGAAATACATTGTTCTGATATTTTGCACATTGAATAATGAAAAGGACTAATTCATTATAGATGCGTCCTTGTGGGTGATGTAATTGTAATTGTGTGTAATACATTTCTATTGATTTAGGAACACTTTCAGCCTATACAGTACAATCCAAGAGAGAGAGAGAGAGAGAGAGAGGTACACAGTGAATATACGGTATTCGGTATACACAGTGCATTTTCCCCTATCTCCCTCTATTGGTGCCATGATGCAGGGAGGATATCTTATCAATAGAAAATAAACTGCTGTGGGGAGAGTCCCTTGCAAATGTATCCCCCGTAGGTTTAGCCCATTAGGGTAAATGGGCACAGCAAGACACACTGCTCACTCAGGGGCCAATACCATTTAGCCCCAAAGGCCCTTGAAGGCATGCCATGCACCTTATTAAGCTGATACCTTTTGATATGCATGACACATCTGGTATGCAATGCGCGGCCACGCATTCGCACGAGCACACACACACACACACACACACACACACACACACACACACACACACACACACACACACACACACACACACACACACACACACACACACACACACACACACACACACACACACACACACACACACACACACACGCGCGCGCACACAGGTTTGTATTTCTATACTTGTGAGGACATCAACATTTTAGGACAGCAATTTTATTTTAAGCCTAAAGCCAAAAAAATAGCAGATCTACAAGCTCACAACGTGTCGCGCTGCGACACGTTGTGAGCTTATTAGATCAGCCATTTTTTGGTGCATGACACTGGCAAACAACAAGTACATGATAAGTATTGCTGAAGTTTAACTCTGATTCCAACCTCTTCATCAAACCTCTAAATGTCTAATCCTGACCCTCACCCCAACCTGAATCTTTTCCTAATTGTAAACTTGTCTCTAAAAAATAGTTTTTCTACCATAAAACGACCATTTATCTTGTGAGGACAAGGAAAACGGTCCTCACAACGTCTATTTCTCACATTCTACTCCACGCGGGGGGTCATTTGGTCCTCACAAGTATGGCAACACTCTCTCTCACACACACACACACACACACACACACACACACACACACACACACACACACACACACACACACACACACACACACACACACACACACACACACACACACACACACACACACACACACACACATTCTTCCTGAGGGGTTTGGTGTGCTGGAGAGGCGCTCACACAGAGCGGGGCTCACAGGGTATAAACTGATATGCATAATCCTCATGCCAGTGGTTTATTGTTGTTGAGGTGTTTTTCCCTCAGAGCAGAGGTGTCTGTGGCACGGTAACATGGGCTTTGTGATACAATGTTAATGATATCTCATTTGCCTTTCATCAAAGGCAAATGAGCAGTATATCCCTGAGATGAACCAGTTGTGCAGCTTTGCTCGAGTTGCAGTTAATAACAGGGAACACTTTTAGTTCACTGACTTTAATCTTAATCCTCTGATGATTTTTGGAATGATTTTTTTATATTTTGCTATGGCAATGGCGTGGCTCCAGCATGTGGAAACTCGGACTTCATGTGGCCGGCCAGTCTACGATGTCAGTCATCTACAGTATGACGTATCTATAAGTATATGAATATAAGATTTAAGTTAGATATATTCAAAAAAATATATATATAAGATATGTGAAAAAATAATAACAATATGACATTATAATAATGATTATACTTCACTCTGTAACAGTAGAACTAAAGGATGCAAGTTTGAATGATTGATTGATTCAATACTCAGTGGTGGAAAAAGTACTCAAATGTGTTACTTAAAGTAATGCTAGGTAACTTTTTCAATAAAACTAAAGTTAAATTGTATATCTTTTGTGAGTGGCAAATGTTTCACAACACCCACTCCATGAATTTCACCCCCGAAAGCCTTTTATTTATATATTTTCTATTGAACGGGGTCGGGGTTGACGTTCCCGCGATAATGACGTCATCTGGCCGGAAAATGGAAGCGGAAATGCACCGGTTTCCTGTTTGGCCAGGAACTACTGCACCGGTTTCCTGTTTGGCCAGGAACTACTGCACCGGTTTCCTGTTTGGCCAGGAACTACCACGTTAATAACAAAAGGAAACTCACGCTGATTTTAAGAGATTGTATGATTTGAAGAACGAAAAAACACAGTCAAAGGTTATGCCAAAAGGAGGGGCTACAGTAGTTTCCATTGTGGTCCACTGTACTCAATTCATTAGTAATACAAGTCTACAGAATTGAGACACGTCATACTTATTGGACACATACTTGTCCATGCTGCACGTACAGGAGCAGTAAGTCCTGAAAGCTCAAGCGTTATTTCCAATAATCCACACCCCACAGGACATGCAACAAATCCACACAAGTATGCAAC
>NC_139957.1:9240019-9347519 GCF_963454915.1 Gymnoscopelus microlampas
CATGAAAAAATAAATAAATAACATCTCACCATAGCAAAAGTTTCTGAGATTATAGAAGGCTGTCTCGGTCATCTTGCTAATGTGGGGCTTTAGAAAGTTATTTTTCATCAATTTAATAACAGCTGATAGTTGTAGCAATGTTGAGGAGTACATCTCTTGATTGTGTGCAATGCTGTTATAGCTTTTTGAAAATGACTGTTTATGCATGGTCAAACCCCAATAAAGGAAGCAAAAATAATGCGATTACAAAATAAGATGTTTATGATGCATCATTGACATGGGATGCACAACAAATGTTACCGAAATGTTTACTTTACCAAGACAGAAGCAAATAAAAACGTACTTTGCACCAAACAGAACTTAGGAGGAACCCTTGTGTGGCCTGCCATGGCTCTAGCAGCAGAACTGACATTTTGAATCCTTGTCAGACACCATCAAAATGTATTTCAGCCCCCAATCACAGCCTTTAGCTGCAAAGCAACATCTTCCATCCATGAACATAGTAGATCTACAAGCTCACAACGCGACGCATTGTGAACTTGTAGATCGGCTGAAGTAATAGCTGAAGTAGTTCATGTATGTTTTGTAATAATAATCAAAATCTTCAAATTAACTAGAATTGTCGTGGAGTAAAAGTACAATATTTGCCTCTGAGATGTAGCGTGTAGAAGTAAAAGTATTGAGAATTGGATATACTCCAGTAAAGTAAAAATGGATCAAAATGGTACTTAAGTACAATACTTGAGTAAATGTACTTAGTTACTTTCCACCACTGCTGGCAATCATCCAAACCCAAGCAGAAATGACCTGGCCTGCTATTAGGATGTGTTGTGTCAGGAATCAATTTCAAATTGGAACAACGCGGGCAACATACCAGTGGGATAAAGTGGTAAGTGTGGTTTCTCCTATCAGGTCAAAGTCAAGCAGCATAATTAAATTGAAAATAATGATGCAAGTCATTAGACCTTTTTATGCAATTGAACTACATGACAAAGGGAGCACTCTTTGTACTTGAGAAGTTGGGGTGAATGCAGTATTGGCTGCATCAGTTGTAGGGAAGACTTTATATGTCAGTGGTTCTCTGGCATTTTCAGGTCAAGGACCCCCAAATTAACATGTATTTGGCCATGGACCCCCATCTTAAATATGTTGTGGTAATTGCAATTAAAGTAATCTGTGCAAACACTGGACCTTGTATGTCCAAAACTGTTACTTTTCAGGAAATGGGGAAAAAAAAACTGTGTTCCAATGGATCCAATGTAGCTATTATTTTAATCACAAGCTCTTGTTAATACGTTGGTTCAATATTTATAAGAACCCCACACACACACACACAAATAAAAACAATAAAAACAATTGAAAAACAGCAAAAAATAGGAGATCTACAAGCTCACAACACATTTTTGTGTGACACTGTAGAATGACAAAGTAGGGCATTAATTTAACAACAAAGCAGCAAAGAAGCACATTCATATCAGAAAGTTTAGGTGCAGAATGTTATTTAAAATTCCACCGGAGATATTCAAGCTTCTACTGCGTACAGTAGCTATAGTGTCGCTAATCAAATCCATAAATATCAATTCAGCCTTCATAACTTCAAGGTAATGTGTACAGATTATACCACTAGAGAAAGCACGTTTCTATGGAAAGATCCTGAAGTGATGATGAAATAAGGGCCACAACAAAAATCGCGCACAAATGATGAACTGTTTTGCTCATTGCCAAATGGGGACTTAGTCATTAGTATGCATGTTCCTTGTCACTGTGCATTTCGGGGGGAAATGTCTGCTAATGACCAGAAATAAACTTCAGGGGACTGTATGATGATTCATATAGGCTTCCTAAACACAAATGTGCTTTCACTTTACTTTATAAGCACAGGAATACTTTCAGATTATCAAATACAGAATGACAGGTTTAGTATGAAATGGACTGGTGGGGTGGGGAGTAGTATTATGTGTTTTGTGGAAAAAAAAACTATTCTAAATTCTAATTCGACTGCAACTTAAGTAAAATAATAATAACAATAATAAATAAATAGTTTTGAAAGACCTCAAGGAAACAGTTGGCATTCTCCAGTCTCCTCATTTGAGTTTTTTTGTAAAAACTCAATAAAATAAGACTGACTCAGACTGCAACTGTGGTGTATTCAGGACTGAAGGCCACTATTAAACATGAACTTATGAAAAGTCATTTTGACACTATAAGCACATTGGCTTATTATGATATAGCAAAGCCTAAAAACATGGAGACTTGAAGTCTCAGTCAAGGAGACTGAGTTTGCGTAACAAAGGGCATTCAGCCCTCAAATAGGCTCTATGCACAGCAGCCATATTGGAAAGAAATTGGGCCTCTTCCTTATTTCCTTCACAGGTTTTACCAATTGATACTAATTAAGGCACTGTTCCATTTAGTGTAGCACAGTGGACCCCCATAACTCTGAGAGTGTACAAATGGAACCAAATGGACCATTACGGGTCCATTTGGTTCCATTTGTACACTCTCAGAGTTACACACCTGTAAAGGGCCATTTGGGACCCCCTCAAGGAACCATGAGGGTCCCTGGACCACACTTTGAGACCCACTGGTGTTGCAGAGTGTTTCCAGTGAGCCAACATGCACAATATCAGCACCCTGACTCTGTTTGACCAGAATGGAACAGAGCCTTCATTGGTATCTGGTAACACCTGTGAAGGAAGTATGGAAGCGGCCCAATTTCTTTCCAATATGGCTGCTGTGCATAGAGCCTATTAGCATTGAATCAGGGTATGGTGAATGTTTCACACAGAGAGCCTCAACCACTCTGAGAAGATAGACAAAATGGTTAGTACCAATTTAAATATAGTATAATCACTCATGTGAGACCCTCTTTCTTACTAAATTCCCAGGATAATAAACCATTTGAAGTAGACAGCTGCTAGGAGTCATAAAACCAGGTCTATAAGTAACATAAATAAAATATCAAGTATTGGGCTACAGTGATTTCAGGACAGGAAGCAACTTAAGTTAAAAAAAGAAGAGAAAGAAATAGTTTTGAAAGACCTCAAAGAAACAGTTAGCATTCTCCAGTCTCCTCATTTGAGTCAGTGCACCTTTTAACTTGTTCAGGGAGGATGTTAGCACGGCTTTGTTCATGGAACAGTCCTTTGGGCATTTTAACATGAATCGTTCTTTTCTCTCTCTCTCTCTCTCTCTCTCTCTCTCAACATGGGAGATGGTTAGGTATTTATTTTGGTTGTTATTTCTCCTCTAGCTTGCTCATCCAAAGCACCTGCAGCAGAGAGCAGGATGGGGGACGAAGTGAAGGAGAGCGATGCAAACAATGTTGCACCCCAGTTAGAGAACCACAGCCCTATAGGAGGGAGGAGGTCAGAGCAATGATCCATCCCTGCTCCACAGTTGGTTGTCAGTGCTGGCCCCGCTTCACATCTGATCAATCTAAATGGAGCAAGATGGAGCACTTCAACTCCTTATGGAATGCAGTGTAGCACATGCCTGTTTCAATGAAATCGGTGTAGCTGTGTCGGGTAGACAGCATGATGCATGGTTGGTTCTGAGTCTAACACAGTGTTTGACGTGCTGCCCTTCTCGTCTGATAAATATGGCTTTGCTTATCCACCAATACCCACAATGCAGTGAGTTCCATGAAATATCCCTTTAATTGTCTCTGCCAGACCTGTCCGTCCGTCCGTCCGCCCTCCGTCCGTCCGCCCTCCGTCCGTCCGTCCGTGTGTCATTCTGTGTACAGCTAATGTCCGGCACCTGGATGCCAATTCAGAACCTCTGCCTCAAATTTTTCACATGGGCCTTTTATAGCGCCACCAGGAGGCCGATTTGTGCAAAAGCATTCTTTGACAGCACTCCTACAGATTTTGTCCAAAAATCCCGCAAATGGGTAGACAGTGTCTCTATAGTCATTAAACGAAATGGGTCTTTCAGATTTTTCATATTCCATCCTGATTGGCTAAAATTGTCTCCTAAAGTTTGCAGGAGTGCTCCATTTTGAGCAAAATGCCGCAAATCATGAACACAGCATGCAATTTCCGTGAAATTTTGCACGCACATTCCCACTAGGAAATGCCATTTGAAAAGGTTCAAATCAGCCCCAAGGTGGTGCCAGAACAGGCTGATTTGTGTTTTTACCTATAACAGCACCGATCTGTGTAAAACTTTGTATGCGCACTCCCAGGCCAAGGGAAAACTTTTGCCTTGCATTTTTCACATCTGTCTCCACCAGGAGGCCGACTTATGTAAAAAAAATATATATATATATTAACACATTGTGTGCCAAAAACGGTCCGGACCGTTTTTGAGAATCCATGCGTCATGTGCCACAAACGGTCCGGACCGTTTTTGGCCCATTTTTTTTTTATACGTGGGGCGCTCTAACAACATTTTGGGATCATCCAAGGAGTCTCTGAGAAGGAGAGGCCGGATGTGGATCCATGTAAAAGAATCCTTCCGGTCGGCCGCTCCAATGTTAACTCCTTGACTAAAAGCTTAACATCTCCATTTCTTTTTAACGTGGTGGAAGTGAGCCGTTTTCGATCGGCGATCACTCTGCATTGGAGGATCGCGTTAGAAATATTATTGTTCCAGGCGTTAGTCGGGACCCTCCGCCGTCTCGCACGCACGCTTTGTTTACATACACTTTTTCATATTGCATCCTGATTGGCGAATTCCGAACATTGCTGGCCCACAATAACCAACCTGACCTGGCGGAGACCTGTGCTCCGAGGAGCACTTTTTCTAATTGTATCTGAAGTGGAAATGCTGGTTCTTTGCAATTCGAGAGATTTATGCCTTCACTCAAATCACACGGCCGCCAATACATCACAGCAGATAGACACTCATGCAATTCATATCTTGTTTTTGTGTTTTGTTTGGCATGAATTGTTTTACAAAGAAAAAGATCTTGCATCTTACAGGATTTAGATATCCAGGTAAATCCTGTTGAGATGCAAGACTTTTATTCGAGGGATCTCTATCCCTGCCGAAGATATCTGAAAATGCACACGGCCCACGGTCACCTATTTCACCATTTAACACAGCAGCTGAATGGCTGCCATGTTAAGTGGTCAGACGGGTGGGCTGCATACACTTTCGAGGTTTAATCCAGGGCCCAGGCGCGACATCTCTGTACGTACCTGTACGTATGTCTGTAGTTCATGCATCTCCAGAACCCTTTGACCGACCGCCTTCCAATTCGGCACTCAGGTCGCAGGCAACCCGAGAAAGAGATGTGCACGGCGTCGAGTCGGTCGGATAGGTGGTTGTCCAGAACCGGTAGAAAAGGCTCTGGCCGTGGCCCAAATGAGCCTCTATGCACAGCAGCCATATTGTAAAGAAATTGGGCCTCTTCCTTGCTTCCTTCACAGGTGTTACCAATGATACTAATGAAGGATCTGTTCCATTTAGTGTAGCACAGTGGTTCTCAAACCTTTTAATTTCAAGGACCACCATAATTCTGAGAATTACACACCCGTAAGGGTAATGTGTTAATTATCTAATTGTATATTATAGGCATTAGTTTTTGTTTAAGAATTGTCATGGCTTTGGTTACTTTCATTCACCATTATGTATGATGGTGAATGAAAGTAATATTCAATGTTGGTGTGAAGGTGCCATTACGGCTAAATGTTATTAAAGATATTTATTATATTATTATACTAATTATACCATTTTCCCTTGGACATATATGTACATTTTTACAAAGTATTAATTTTACAGGAAACGTTGAAACGTATTCTTCTGTCAAAAGTGCAGCATTTTATAACTTCTATAATTGTAAAATGCATCTATACAATAACATTCATATAACAATTTTAAAGAAATGAAAACATGTTTCTTAAATAACTGTTTATTTATAAATAATAAAATGACAGAAAACAACAAAAAACAATTGTATTTGATATGATATAGACGTATTCATCCTCCTCCTCCTCGTGTATTGTCGCCATATCGTCACCTTATTAAACTAATGGCCCAAGTCATTTTTTCAAGGTTTTCAGGAAAAAAAAAAACTGATCCAGAACAAAACTATGATATTTCTTAATCATTTCACCCAAAATGTTTATAACAAATTATGACTATTTAAATAGAAATAACACTGTCTGTCAGTTATGTAACATAAGAGATTGAAATAGGTTTAAATAGGAACCTGACTTAGGCCAAAATAAAAAGCAAAACAAATTAACAAATGGCCTAAATCAGTAAATAATTTGGCTTAAGTCACAAAAACATGTGACTTAGGCCAAACAAAAGGCCTATTTTGTCCTAAGTCACACTAGGGAGTTAGGCCATTATACTAAAAGGGGCGTGAACAGCATGATCCTTTTCAATTAGGAGATGGGCCATTTTACCAGAGGTGGCCAGTGTCATGAGGACCTGACTTAGGCAAAAATATCATTTCCTCAAAAAATGACTTAGGCCATTAGTTTGATAAGGTGACGATATGCAGGTCCAGTTTGCGGTCTTCATCTGATAACTGTGGTGAATGGTTTGATGATCCTTGTGGAGCGGTAGAGGGGATTATAGAGGTGATTATGAAGTTTGATGTATGTTGAAATGTTCTGTGCCCAAGAGGTGCTCTTCAATCGTGTCGGAGTTGGTGAGTGTGCGTGCGAGGTGTTGTTGTGATGATAAATACTTGGTGACGGTGGAGTGAGGGAAAGTGAGTTGTTGTTCTGATGATTGTGTTTTTATTACAATAGTGCCTGATGTGAGTGCTTTGTAAGTGTTTTGTTTTTAGTTTTTTTACACATTGTGCAATTAGTGCATTTGTTTGTGGGGTTGTTAGGTAGAAAAGTGTCTATACATTTGTGGCAGTGTGAACATTCCATCTGTGTACTAAGGGTGCATGCAGTGATAGGTGCGGTGACGGTGGTGGTGATATTTGGTGGGGGAGTGGCTAATCGTGATGATAATTCTGATTGGGGAATGTGAATATTGGTGCTCTGTGCAGTGATGGTGCTCTCTGGGGTG
Organism: Gymnoscopelus microlampas; assembly: GCF_963454915.1. NCBI lineage: Eukaryota > Metazoa > Chordata > Actinopteri > Myctophiformes > Myctophidae > Gymnoscopelus > Gymnoscopelus microlampas. Next base: position 9,247,004 of record NC_139957.1, read on the forward strand.
GTGCTTAATGATGGATGGGAAAAGTTTTTGTATGTAACATGGGTGATGGTGTATGATGATCCTTCTTGCACTTGTTCTATTGCAGTTCCCCAGATGGTTAAGTGACATTTCCCTGTGGGGTCGGCTAGTTCGGCATTGTGTAAGTTAACGGGTCCTCTTGAAGTATGGGCAGGTTTCTTCCGTGTAGATGTGTAGAATTCTGCACTTGATTTCTCCAATCTTATGACAAAAGACAAAAGAAAAGACAAGATATTAGGTTATATTAAGTTATTTCCGATGCATTACTGATAGATGATCTTCAAAATACTTGCTGCACCGTCTCCTATTTTGATCTGTAGACCAGTGGTTCTCAAGCTTTTTCATGTCAAGGACCCCCAAATGGACACTTATTAGCCCGCGGACCCCCATTTGAAAAGACACATTTTAAGGACCCCCAGTTTGACATGCATTAGGGCTACGGACCCCCATTTAATGGCATTTCTATCTCTGGGACCCCAATTCGTGTTATAAAATCAATGTTATTTTAACTCTGAGAGTGTACAAATGGAACCAAATGGACCCGGGTCCATTTGGTTCCATTTGTACACTCTCAGAGTTACAGACCCATAAGGGTCCATTTGGTTCCTGTCCATCATTTAGCTGGGGACCCCCTGGAACCCCCTCAAGTACCCCTGGGGGTCCCCGGACCCCACTTTGAGAACCAATGCTGTAGACTACATCTACATACTAATAATACATGCTCACAGTCTCACAGATGTTACAATTGTGTATACGGCTTTCAGAAGTATCCATATATTTGATATTGTTGGATAAAAAAGTATTTGAATCCTATTAGTGGCCATTTCTCCACGATGCTTTCAAGTAAAACACCTTATTGGTTAGAAGATGTACTGCATTGTGATTGTATGAGAAAATTCCCACTGATCGGATTATAATGCTTTTTAGAACAATACGGAATATATAGTTACATCTGGGGGATCGGATTTAACTATAACACATGCGCTATGGAGTAAGCACTTTATATTTGAAATCGGAACGTTTATGTAGATACAAATGGGAAAAGTGCAAATACTATTAAACACATCTTTTTCCACACAAATTACAAACATTACTATAGGGCGTGGTCACACCAAACTGCAGTTACATTCTCATTGAAGAGCAATTGTTAGCAGAACATTGAAGTTAAACTTCTACGACAAGTGCGTTCTCTAATAAGTCTAATGATGAAGCATGAATTCAATACTTACACTGTACTTTTTGATTTATTTGCAGGTTTCCAATGTCCATGATATTGAATGGTTCGTCCTCGGTTCTCGGGTTCATTCTTAGAAAGGTGGCTGTTAAAACTTGGCTGTATGAGTTGAGTAGTTGTGTGTCTGTAATACAAATATTAGATAAAGACATTTAGTTCTTATGGTAATATTATGTAGGAAGAAAAGAAACAGAACAATGGGATTAAAAGTGATTTAACTGGTCAGGCAAATGAGATATCAGCATATAAGTGATCTTGCATTAACTGTAGGCCTACATCTGTTATTGAAATGTGTTTATCCCTTAAAATCACGCAGGCTAATTTGACCTTTGAGATACACAAATAAGTCGGTGTGTCCAAAAACGTAGTTATACTGCTTAGTAAGGCTGCTTTGTATAGGGCAGTAGTACAGGCCCAAACCATATGAAATAGCATTAATAAAAGATCAATGAAAATCATCAAAACACACACACACACACGGGTAAACTTACGTTTGTTGTATTGCTTCTTAATATTTCCCAGTTTTACGGCATGTCAAATGATACTCCATCTATGGTTTTCGGCTGTTTGAAATTGAAATGTGTTTCCATGCACAACATCACCCTGACTCTGTTTGGCCCGAATGGAACAGAGCCTTCATTAGTATCATTGGTAACACCTGTGAAGGAAGCAAGGAGAGGCCCAAATTCCATCCAATATGGCTGCTGTGCATAGAGCCTATAGATTGCCATGGAAACCCCAGCCTAAGCTTGATTTGCCAAATTCCCCACACCTGTCGAATTCCCCACACCTGCCATTTGATTGCTTAGTCAGCCCACTCTCCACAGTCAGTTTGCACTCTTCAGACATTCTCCAGACTACACACTCTCCACAGACTTTTACCACTGCACAAGGACTTTCCAGAACCGCTGATCCCCCCCCATAAGCCCATATATGGGTATGCCCATATATGGCCATATACTGATAACATAACAGGTAGACAGACAGAAACAGAGATATCCACCAGGGTTGCCAGATCTGCTTATTATAATTTCCCCGCAATATTTTTTTTGGAAAATAGCCGATCTACAAGCTCACAACGCGTCGCATCGCGACGCGTTGTGAGCTTGTAGATCTGCTATTTTCAAATAGCTGATGTATATGTCAAAGTGCTCGTTGGGGCCCATAGTCGCTTCTTTTGGGCTGGTTTTCCTAGACCTGGTTGCTTGTTTCTCTCAGAGAATCTGGCAACACTGATATCCATATATGGCTACAAAAGGCACACAGACAGATAGACAGTTATAACGGGTACTCGGTCTGGTATTATTTAAGAGACCTCAACGAGAACGAGAATACATCCCAAAAGTGCATTTGCTATACGAGTATAAGAAAAATTAAATGGATCTTCCAGGGGGCATTTGGTTACATTCGATTTTACTGTGCATGACACTGATTTAAATTAACACCTTTGGTTAAGAACAAAAGGGAGCTTTGTGATTGCCGTCAACTAGAAAGGTGCGTTAACTCCACCTGTGCATAATTCCATTGTCTCTGTGTGCAATCACGTCTCTCTGTGCATTGAAATGACAGCCAGTCTTTATCATGTCTTTACTGTCATTGACAGTGCTATAATTTCATTCATTCCTGTAGAATTCCACCTCAAAGGCAGACCCTCGGTCTGCAGATAGACAGCTTTGAGAGACAGGAGTTGCATTTGGTGTGTGATTCAAAGGGGGAAAAGGAAACGAAAATAAGGGGAGAATGTAATTAAATGATGCACAGTAACATGAGCCTCATTAGAGGTACTGAAATTGCCCGGGTTGGAAAAACGGATACACATGACAGTGCTCAAATACAAACTCGGGATTTTACAGTGTATACGTACATACACATAAAGATACATTTTAGTGAACATTTTAGAGAGATATGGAAATTTAGATAGTGTGCATGTGTGTTTTTCTACATGTGTCCACGTGACATGTGTTTGTGTGTGTTTGTGAGAAGGCAGGGAGTTGGGAATACAGTAGAGAGCCGGCACACCTGGCTGGTATCGTATACACGCGCATTATCGTCTTTTCGTCAATGTATGGGCGCACAGGGCGACGTGTGTGTATGCTCTCTTAGATCTTCAGATGCACAGATTGCACGTTCCCATCTGTCCTTTCCCATCTGCTGCACCCTCGTCTCTTTGCAAGTCTGCAAAATAATGCCCGCCTGTTCTTTAATGTTGTTGGTTTGCTGCTAGCCCAGTCTTTCTGTCTCCCCATGACACCCCGTTTTCCATCTATTGCTGCTCTATAATCGTACCGACCCGTGCATATCCACCAAGCCTGCAGCTATACTCTAGCTACGGGGTCATGACCTTTGGAGTGACACCCACTCCGGATCACCGATGGCGAGTATAGCAACTTGTCTTGGACTTGTCTCATTTCCAGTGGTGTAATGTAACAAAGTACAGTACATTTACTCGAGTACTGTACTTAAGTAAAATGTTGAGGTATTTCTACTTTACTTACAATGTTACTTCACTACATCTCAGAGGAAAATATTGTGCTTTTCTTCTCCACGACAATTATATGAAAACTTTAGTTATTACTTTACTTTGTAGATCTGTATTATTATTTCAAAACATACATTAACCACTTCAGCCCTGTATTCTGGCTACTTTCAAAAGATGTGTATACATCTTGAACATGTGAAATGGGACATGCTGCACAATGACTAGCCTACTATTACTTTTGTACTTTAAGTATATTTTGATGCCAATACATTTGTACTTTTTGACTCGAGCACATTTTTAATACAGGACTTTTACTCGTTACAGAGTAAATCTACTTTGCAGTATTGATCCTTTGACTTAAAGTAAAACATGTGAGTACTTCTTTCTCCCATCATCGCTGCTCATTTCCAGGGAGGGGAGGAGGAGGAGTGGTGGTGTGGGGGCCGTTTCCATGGCAACAGCTCATCTCTTCCCGTCTTGTCTGTACAATCTGATCTTGTTTATCGAGTCCTTCCAGAAGCAGCTGGATCCATGGAAACAACCCCTGCTGTCCCCCCTCCCTTAAGGAAGCGCTATTGTTGTCTACTTCCTTTCAAATCGGTCATATTCATGTCGTTCCTTTCTTTCTTTAAAAAAAATCCGTTATCTCATTTGATAAATGACTTGTGATTTGCGTTTTTGACTATTGTTCTGTGTAATACATTGAGAATGTAAGGTTCTCTTTTTTTTGTATATTATATAACTGTTAATGTATATGTTGTCTTGGACCTAACAACTAAGGGGATCCATTAAAAAAAAACTATTTAACAAATAAACAAATGAACCGCAGACGGATCTGAATAGAATTTGATCACAAAGGTAACGATTTATTATTTTATTCTCAAACAGTTTTCTTGTGGAATAGGCTCTATGCACAGCAGCCATATTGTGAAGAAATGCACAGGTGTTGCCAATGATACTAATGAAGGCTCCGTTCCATTCTGCTCAAACAGAGTCAGGGTGCTGATGTTGTGCATGTTGGCTCGCTGGAAACACTCTGCTACACCAGTGGGTCTAACGTTGGGGTTCAGGGACCCTCATGGTTCCTTGAGGGGGTTCCAAATGGCCTCTTACGGGTGTGTCACTCTGAGAGTGTACAAATGGAACCAAATGGACCCGTAAGGGTGCATTTGGTTCCATTTGTACACTCTCAGAGTTAGGGTCGTGGACATTACTGTGCTACTCTAAATGGAACAGAGCCTTCGTTAGTATCATTGGTAACACCTGTGAAGGAAGTGATGATATGGCTGCTGTGCATAGAGCCTATTCTGCATGGGCAAAGTAGATAAATACTTTGCCCTGTTCTTCATTGTTGTCGCCCTGCCAGGCATTAGCTATATACCCTTTTTCACCTGTCTCTGGCAACGTGCCCTCAGCTCTACGGTACCTGCTTCTGTAAGCAGTATTCACACCAGGACTCCCCAACTCTTACCCTGGACAGGGAGATTGTAACGATTTTCTGTCTAGGTCCATCGATGACACATCATATTTGGATGATCGGAAGATAGCAATGCTCTGGCGTTGGACCAACAAAATGGGGAGAACTATTGGCTACCATGACGGGAGCAAGGTTAAAGGAGACACACCATGAATTTAAAAAAAATATTTGATATTTAATATCATATGGTGTATGTCCCTCAAACCATTTTCAAAAGGTTTGAGCCTAAATCAACACTCAGATATACTCATCCCAAGTCAATTCTCTCAGGCTTATAAAGCACTTTCAGCTGCAATACCAAAACGTCCTGTTGGGCAGAGGGGTGCTACTGAGCAGAAGTTCTCAGTAGCACCCTGTCAAAATACATGGGCAGAAAGTTTCGTGATGTAAGCAAACTTGCCATTCTGAGATGGCCTGTTCAGACACGCCCATTCTGAAAATCTCTGAAATGAGAATGAATGACTGAATGTTAAAACAAAATATTTTTTGGGGTACAAGAGACACTGGGGAGCCCAAAAAATATATATATATATATAAAAAAAAAAGTGAAATTCATGGTGTGTCTCCTTTAAGCTCGCTTTGTCTCTCCACTTCCACTCGTCCGGCTAGGATGCTGCTCTGCATACCAAGCTTTTACCAAGCTATACACCTCGCAAACACATCCATTTATATTTGTCATGGCACATTACGGTGTTAAATCTGATAGGATAAATGCATGAATGACCGTGAGTGGAAAATAACAAGCTATGTGGCCTGTTTATTGGCCTGCATTAACGCGACCCATTTCCACTGTGTAATAGTTATATCTGTTCCCATGTTATCAAACTGTCATTGACACCATTGCTCAAGATATCAAACTGTTATTTTACAGGGTCTGTTTCCCATACTGTAAAGAAGAAACGGTCCAATTTGATGGTAATTGTCATGCCAGTGGCTGGCTTGATTGGCGTCAATGTAAGTCCAAGTACATTGAGTCCAATGTAAACAGGGCTCATAGCAATCAGTGTCATGCTGTCAGTAATTCCCTCACTGTAAGCTACACCTGGAACACAAACAAACAACATTTGTTTGCGGACATGCTGCTATAACCCGTCTCCTATACAAGGGCTGAATTCATTATGGGAGAGATAGCGGGCATTAATGGAAATTCATAATGCAAGTGTCGAGGGCATACGAAGTTAGCTGAGGTTAATTTCATTCTCTCCCCGCCTCTCTGGCAGCGAAATGCTATCTCCGCTTGCACACTTAAAAGGTGGAGTAAATTGAATCATTTGTGTATAGCAAAGGCATTTGAAGGCCACAAATCTGACAACCAAAGCGCTTAGTAACTTCTGCGAGAGAGACTCGGGGAGTTTGCTTCGGCTGCATTGTACAGAACACAGTTGTATAATTGACCATGATGTTAATGATTGTATTTTGTGCCTGAAAGGGGACCAAACAGCGCCCATTCCTATCTTTTCCCTACTTGTGATAAGTTTAGTGCTACTGCAGATTATTGTTTTGTGGTCTAGTCCATCCATGGGCAACTGGCGGCCCGGGGGCCCCCACCTTCACTTAATGCGGCCCTTAGGTTAATATCGGAATACTGACATATTATTGATTTCAGCTGTAACATGACCCGCTTTAATGACTTCAGTCTATATTAGTAGCTTAATGACTAGTATAACAATTCTATTGTCTTTTCTATGTCCAATGTATTTAAAGTTAACATAAGTATAACTAAATGCATATGAAACTAGAAAAAGTGCTCCTCGGAGCACAGGTCTCCGCCAGGTCAGGTAGGTTATTGTGGCTTCCTGTTGGCGCTATAATAGGCCAATGTGAAAAGGGTGGCATTTCTTCTTAGGCCTTGCATGGCAATCGGACACTGCATTCATGTTTTTAGGCATTTTGTTAAAAAAATGTGTTTTGCTAAATTCGACCTGCTGGTGGCGCTATAACAGGCAAATGTTAAAAGGGTAGTATTTGTTCCTCAACATAGTGTGAATGTGTGTGCAAAGTTTGACCGCAATCGGACGTTGCGTTCATGATTTGCGGCATTTTGTTCAAAACGGGCCACTCCTGCAAACTTTAGATGTGAATTTTAGCCAATCGGGATAGAATATAAAACATCTAACTGATCCGTATTGATCACATGACTATAGAGATCATGTGTGCCGATTTGTGTGAAATTTGGATCAAATCAGAAGGAGTAATGTAAAGAAATATGTTTTACATAAGTCGGCCACCTGGTGGCGCTATAAACGGCATATGTGAAAAATGCAGGGCAAAGGGTTTTCCTTGACCTCTAGGGAGTGCGCATACAAAGTTTTACACAGATTGGTGCAGTTATAGGTGAAAACACAAATGAGGCTGTTATAGCGCCACCATGAGGCTGATTTGAAAAATCTCAAGTGGTATTTCTTCCTCGGCCTAGTGGGAATGTGCGTGCAAAGTTTCACGGAAATTACATGCTGTGTTCATAATTTGAGGCATTTTGTTCAAAACGGAGCAGTCCTGCAAACTTTGGAAGCCATTTTTAGCCAATCCGGATGGAATATGAGAAATCTGAAAGACCCGTTTTGTTTAATGACTATAATAATAATAATAAACTTTATTTGTATAGCACCTTTCATGACATGAAATGCAGCGCAAAGTGCTTTACAGAGCAAGAATACAGTTACAGTTACAACCAATTTAACAATAAAGCAAACAAAAAATAAAATAAAATAAAAGCAAAAGCATAAAACATTAAAATAGGCAATACAGTGAGGACTTAAAAATCAACCAAAGAGTCAGCTAAAAGCAAGAGTGAAGAAATAGGTCTTGAGCTGTGCTTTAAAGCTATCGACAGAGGCTGCCTGTTTTAGGTGTAATGGGAGTTTATTCCACACTGTTGGTCCGTAAAAGCAGAATGCTGCTTCACCGTATTTTTTATATGTCATTTTAGGCACCTCGAGTAGGTCAGCACTTGAAGACCTGAGGGTCCGGTTTGGATCATGTCTCTCTAGGCAGTCATAGAGGTAGGAAGGTGCCAGACCATTTAGAGCTTTATAAACTATTAAAAGAATTTTAAAATCAATCCTAAAAACAACCGGGAGCCAGTGTAGTGAAGCTAGAACTGGAGTGATATGTTCTCTCATTCTAGTTTTAGTTAAAATTCTGGCTGCCGCATTTTGAACAAGTTGTAATCTGTCAGTTGTTTTCTTAGGCAGGCCAGAGTAGAGTGCATTGCAGTAATCAAGCCGAGAGAAAACAAAAGCGTGGATCAGCGTTTTTGCGTATAGAGATACTGTGTACCGATTTGTGTGACGTTTGGACAAAATCTGTAGGAGTACTGTCATAAAATGTGTTTTGGCAAAAGCGGCCTCCTGGTGGCGCTATAACAAGCCCATCTGAACATTTTGGGGCAGAGGGTCTGAATTGGCATCCAGGGAGTGTGTGTGCACAGTTTCGCTGCGATCAAGCCAACGGTGGCAGAGATTAGCTGTCCACAGACGGACGGACAGACAGACAGACGGACGGACGGACGGACGGACGGACGGACGGACGGACGGACGGACGGACGGAGGGTAAAACATACTCTCTCGCCATGCCTTCGGCCTGGCGGAGACAATTAAATAAAAATATTACTTTTCAGGATACCAATTCAAAAGTAGCAAAATAAAAATCAGGATTCCAATTCAAAAATAGCAAAAATAGCTTGTAGATTGGCTATTTTTGCTACTTTTGTGTGACAAAGATTGGCAGTAAAGTAAACCTTCTCTCCATATTCAATGTTTGCACATACATCCAATAGACCCCTGTGCTTTGGAACTATAGACTACAAAAAATATGATTATCAACCCAAGTTAGCAAGCGTGCGATCCTCCTTTGCCATCAGTTCTTGTATTTGAATGGAGCGGTTTTGCAACAACCTAACATTTTGTTCGACAGTTTTGGAGAAAATACAAATAGTACAAAAAGCAGGCATGATAGAATAGTGTCACGGAAATCAAACAGGGAACACGGAGGCCTGGAGCCCAAGCTGTGGCGCCGTTCACTGCCATCCATTCCGCCGCACACTCAAGTTTTCAAATGCTCACAGTATTTTTGACAGTTTGGGTAGAATTGCCAACAGATAGGGAGACGCCATGGAGTCGTGTATACTGTATACACAAAGCAACATGGTGGCCTTATCAAAGTGTCAGTTGCACAATAGCCATGTCCCCAACCAGTGTTGCCAGATTCTGTGAGAGAGAAACAAGCAACCAGGTCTAGGAAAACCAGCCCAAAAGAAGCGACAATAGGCCACATGAGCACTTTACCATGTACATCAGCTATTTGAAAATAAAATCTTGCGGGGAAATTAGGATAAGCAGATCTGGCAACCCTGTCTCCAACGCTGCTCATAACGCTGTGTCCAGTGGTGGAAAATAACTAAATACATTTACTCAAGTACTGCACTTAAGTACACTTTTTGAGGTACTTTACTTGTTAGTATTTCCTGTTTATGTACTCTATGTTTCTATCTTCACTACGTCTCAGAGGCAAATATTTTACTTTTTTACTCAACTACAACTATTTTGTATTTTTATTATTATTAAACGTTTAGTTTTAATAAGGCTGGGTGAGCAGAAAGAACTGCATTTGTCACAGACTGTCCTGGGGGCCAGTAGGCTACTGGATGGCCCGACATTACCAACAGAAATACTATTACTCCTAAATAGTATACCCAGGATAGTTGTGACTAAATACATTTACTCAAGTACTGTGCTTAAGTATGCTTTTGAGGTACTTCTACTTTCCTTGAGTATTTCCATTTTATGTACCCTATTTCTTCACTACATCTCAGAGGCAAATAATATGACGTGTTGTGAGCTTGTAGATTGGCCATTAAAAAAAAAGATATTGTATTTTGAGTATAGTTTGGTGCCAATACCTTTGTACCTTTACTAAAGTACAATTTAAAAAAAATCTGAGTACTTCTTCCACCACTGACAGTGTGTCAGGCATTATGCACTCCATCACAGTACTGGCTTGGCCCTACATTACCAACACGAACACAGTATGCCCCGGATTCCACCACCTGTTCCAGAAAATTAGAAGCAGAATTAAGGTCTCCTGTGCTTTCCATCAAGTTATAATACTATGCTTTTGAATTCACTTTTTTGCTTTTTAAAGGAAGGCCGACGCACACCTCAAAGGTTAGTGACAAGTGCGTAGGACAACCAGGATGGTCCAGATGTTCAGAAAGGGATCTTTCATATCAAATCAAAGAAAGAGGTCACGCACACCATCTGGAACTTGCAAAAAGGATGCTTTTTATAAAATCGATGTTTTGGGTCGTTAGACTTTCATCAGGACAAACAAGTTGCAAGTTCCAGACAGTGTGCCGGACCTCTTTCTTTGATTTGATATCAAAGATCCCTTTCTGAGACTTTACTATTGATGAATTTTCATCAGACACTACTGAATCAGCTCTTTAAGGGGGACTTAAAAGTGACATTTGAGCCAGTAGACTTTAGGTAAGCAGGTAGAGCATTCCACAGTAGCACAGCAGAATAATCTGAATGTATTTTTTCCTACACATGTTTTGTATCTGCATGGCACCAAGTCGGTGGGGCTCCCTCTGGTGGCGTGACTGTGAACATCTCTGACCTTTGTGAGGTAATCGCAGAGATAGTTGCTGAACTGAGTTGTTGACCATCTTCTGCACAACTTAATTAGTGACACCCTCTCTTCTACCCTGAGCCACTTGAGCTGACCACTTGAGCTGACCACTTGAGCTGACCACTTGAGCTGACCACTTGAGCTGGGAGGAGGTGAATCCTGGGATGGAGATGTAAAGTCAACCTGACTCATTTTTTTTTGTGCAGTTTGGAGTATATTTTTGAGGCACCTGGTTATGCGGTTATGCCTGTGTACCATGCATAGCCAAAATGCCATTGAACCAGGGCCTGGTTCACATAGTTGGGCATTCTCACTAGAAACTTCACTGTCTGGTTTATCTTAGAGATAACTTCTCACCTGACAACTTGTTGCCTTGGATATAGGCAAAGTAAGTTAATCTCCTCCTTTGCTGCGACCTCGAAGTCCCCCATGCAGAGGCAAATATTGCACTTTTACTCCACTACAATTATTTGAAAGCTTTACTGTAGTTACTAGTTACTTTTCGGATATAAATTATGATATTATGAAACATGCATTAACCACTTTAGCCCTATTTTATACCTAGGCTATTTGAAAATAGCCGATCTACAAGCTCACAACGCGTCGCGATGCGACGCGTTGTGAGCTTTTACTTGTAACAGAGTAGGCCTATTTCTATATAGTATTGGTACTTTTACTTAAGTAAATAATTTGAGTACTTTTTCCACCACTGACTGTTGATGGGGTGGGGAGGGATCATCGAGGGGCACCGTATGATACCGATACCATCAGCTAAAGTGCTTTCAGCACCTTGACGATGTGAATACATTAAACACAGCCATATCAGTTGTGGTGGAATGGAATAAGAAAGGGGTAGTGCTATTTTTATGTATTCATGCCGGCTCTTCAGGCATAATCCTAAATTGATTATCCTATCCCTTTGCTGCAATGACAAATACGAGACAAACCACCTTCTCAAAGACTCCACCAAGGCTAGAGAGACACACACACACACACTCAGTCTGTCTGTCTGTCTGTCTGTCTGTCTGTCTGTCTGTCTGTCTGTCTGTCTGTCTGTCTGTCTGTCTGTCTGTCTGTCTGTCTGTCTGTCTGTCTGTCTGTCTGTCTGTCTGTCTGTCTGTCTGTCTGTCTGTCTGTCTGTCTGTCTGTCTGTCTGTCTGTCTGTCTGTCTGTCTGTCTGTCTGTCTGTCTGTCTGTCTGTCTGTCTGTCTGTCTGTCTGTCTGTCTGTCTGTCTGTCTGTCTGTCTGTCTGTCTGTCTGTCTGTCTGTCTGTCTGTCTGTCTGTCTGTCTGTCTGTCTGTCTGTCTGTCTGTCTGTCTGTCTGTCTGTCTGTCTGTCTGTCTGTCTGTCTGTCTGTCTGTCTGTCTGTCTGTCTGTCTGTCTGTCTGTCTGTCTGTCTGTCTGTCTGTCTGTCTGTCTGTCTGTCTGTCTGTCTGTCTGTGTGTGTGTGTGTGTGTGTGTGTGTGTGTGTGTGTGTGTGTGTGTGTGTGAGAGAGCTTATTTTCTAACCAAGACATTCAGGAAACAGCAATGCAGTTCAATGCAATGTGGACATGAGGATATAGTTCCCCCAATGCATCCACTCAGGATCCATAACATTCCATGTTATGGGTGCTTGTGGTGTTGATGATTTGTGAAATACCCCCACAGCTTTTTTTGTGATTCTGTAAAACTTGCTCAGAGGCATATAGGGAGTATCTGCTGAAAATACATACAATTTAATGTGCTGGCCGGTTGTCACAGGATGTGTGAAGCACAATACTGCCATCTGATGGAAAAAGGATGTATATGGATGCTGGGAGAAATTAAATTAGCAAAGATGGGCATCATTTTGATGGTTGTTTTATACCTGGAATGGGAATGGATCATCTTTCAGTATCCACTGTTATTAAGTCCACAGGAGGTGGTTTGATATGAGAGATTTCTGTGGTGGTCTGGTCTATTAACCACAAAAAGCAGTTTGAATACACAATCCCCTCTTTTCTACCAGTTTGGTTTAGAACTCAAGCCTTCTCAAAATGCTTTAAAGCAGTGTTTCTCAAACTTTTATATTTCAAGGACCCACCCTAACCCTGACAGCATACAAATGGAATATGTATATGTATGTATGGGTATTCATGGGGAATACCCATATTAATAAGACATACCGGTATATGTTGCAGAGAATTGTAAGGACTGTATGATGAAACTTTGATGATGGAGAGGGCCACTATATTTCCACACTCACTCCAGAGGGCCACATTGCATATTACTGTCGGGCAGACACCTCTTATCTCCGTATTTAAACTTTTTTCGTAAATGAATGCTGTGCTTCGCCATTCTATGTCAAACTAAAGTAGCAAAAGTAGCCGACACGTTTTGAGCTTGTAGATCTGCTATTTTTGCTACTTTTGAATTGGAATCCGGATTTTTATTTTGCTATTTTTGAATTGGAATCCTGAAAAGTAATATTTTGTATTTAATTTCATATGCATTTAGTTATACTTATGTTAACTTTATGAACTTAAATACAAATACATTGGACATAAAAAAAGACAAGTCACTAGTCATTAAGCTACTAATATAGACTGAAGTAATTAAAGCGGGTCATGTTACAGCTGAAATCAATATGTCAGTATTCCGATATTAACCTGCGGGCCGCATTAAGTGAAGGTGGGGGCTGCATGTGGCCCCCGGGCCACCAGTTGCCCATGTATGCTCTAGAGACTCATCTTGGCTGAATTTCACAAGGCCACAATAAATCTTCCCTCACTTTACCCATTATGTATTTATAGTTATAGTTAGTTAGTTAGTTAGACATTTGCAAATAGACAAAACGGAAGAAATAAAATCTGGAATGATGACATTTAGGTTTTTCATGGGTGCCCTACCTTATTCAATCAAGTGACTGGCATAATGTATACTAACATTCATATATATTAACCATAAACTCCATCAACTTAAATCTCAGCAGTAGTATAGGGACTAAAGCCAGGTTTTAGACTTTCCACATTGCAAAGTTATTCAATTTGCGAGTCATTTTCCTCCCACCATCCCATTGTCCCAATCACATTAAGTTTGTCATGTCAAATAAAACACATCTTGACAATTTTGTAATTACACTTTTCTCCCCCAGCGCAGAGCACCTCGAAGGCTGTTGAGAGAGGCTCACGTTGTTCCTCTTGACACGTCACAGCATGATTATACAGCTAAGTTGTGACAAAAAAAAGAGAAATTACAGGTCAGGGTTCAGGGACTCAACACTTTTGATTAAGACTCAAAGGGGCCCCAGGGCCAAATATCTTTTTGACTTCATTGTACATGAGTGCGATGAGAAAATAGCCAATCTATATCTTTTTTGTCTCAGCCAGACCGAAAGGCATGGCGAGAGAGTATGTTTTACCCCCTGTCCGTCCGTCCGTGTGTCCTGTCCGTCTGCGACCAGCTAATCTCCGGCACTGTTGGCCCGGTCGCTGCGAAACTGTGCACACACACTCCCTGGATGCCAAATCAGAACCTCTGCCCCAATTTTTTCACATGGGCCTGTTATAGCGCCACCAGGAGACCGATTTGTGCGAAACCCATTTTTTTTATATTACTCCTACAGATTTTATCGAAACGTCATGCAACGTCATGCAAATCGGTACACAGTACCTCTATAGTGATCAACACGGATCTGTCCGATTTCCCATATTCCATGCTGATTGGCTAAGGTTGGCTTCCAAAGTTTGCAGGATTGGTCCGTTTTGAACGAAATGCCTCAAATTATGCACGCAGCTTGCGATTTCCGTGAATTTTCACACACACATTCCCACTAGGCCGAAGAAGAAATGCCACCCTTTTCACATTGGCCTGTTATAGCGCCACCAGCAGGTCTAATTTAGCAAAACACATTTTGGAACAAAATGCCTCAAATCATGAATGCAGTGTCCGAAGAAATGCCACCCTATTCACATTGGCGTCCGCCACCAGGAGGCCACAATAACCTACCTGACCTGGCGGAGACCTGTGCTCCGAGGAGCACTTTTTCTAGTTCCCCCTTATTTTTTTTGGGGGGGGGGGCTATAATGACGAGCCCAAAATAGAGATGCAAGGTTGAAAGTGGAAGATTCATATCTGTAATCAAGCAGGCACGATGACAGTCATAATCTGAATCCACGGTAGACCTGACTACAGCGGAACAGTTTTGTCTGTAAAGTTATTGCTATTATTATCCCAATGTGGCCACTTCCACATGGGACACGACAGTTAAGATTTTGCCCAAATGCTGTACCTGAAAGCAAGTGTCTGGTGTCAACTGAGTATCAGCTAGTTTCCAGGTGGCATATGGACAATCACCTGACTATTTGCGGAAACAAAAGAGGCGCGGAAGAAACTCGCATGCATTCAAGCTTGCTCATTTAGCATGCAAATGTATGCGTACTGTAATTAATTTGCCATTAATCCATTTAGACCGGGAACGCAGCTGTGTGGCATTTTAAGATTTCTTTGGGCTATTCAAAAATAGCAGATATACAAGCTCATAGCGCAGCACAGTGTGCCGCGCTATGAGCTTGTAGATCTGCTATTTTTGAAAAATTGTGAACACTTTGTGCAAATCTTTGAATATATGTATTTTTTTTTAAAGCGAACATTAACTAAAATCTTTGCTTCTGGTGATCTCTGGAACAAGATATTTTGAGATATATATATATTTTTTTAATATTCTAAATATTTTTCATGTAAAAAAAAACAAAAAAGGATTTAGAAAACATTTTTAGAATCGGCCTCAGGTCTTAATGGGTTAAGTCTGAATTGATGTCCCCTTTCTGATGCAGACAGCCGAGCTATAATTGCCCATGGACTTGCGTTCGCAGCTCTGCTTCATTACAGCAACAGATGCTCATTCAGCAGAGCAGCGTCAGGTTGACAGGTGTCAAGTGCGTCTCCAAAAGTGGCAGCCTGGTGTTCTACTGTTGTGATGATGTAAAGATTAGTGCAGGGGATTGTTGTGTCATCGTCAGTAGACGACCACAACAGGAATAAATGGGGATAACCATGTTGTGTGATAAACAAAGCAATCTGTTCAAATAAGTAAACTATGAAGCAGTGGTGGAAAAAGTACTACATTTCTTTACTTAAGTAAAACTACCAATGCTGCAATATAAAAATACTCCGTTACAGGTAAAAGTCCAGAATTCAAAATGTACTTGAGTAAAAGTACAAAAGTATTGGCATCAAAATGTACTTAACGTATCAAAAGTAAAAGTACTAAATATTTGAAAATAGCAGATCTACAAGCTCACAACGCGTCGCGATGCGACGCCTTGTGAGCTTGTAGATCGGCTATTTTCATGTATAAAATAGGGCTGAAGTGGTTAATGTATGTTTTATAATGTAATCATTTATATCTGAAAAGTAACTAAAGTTTTCAAATACATGTAGTGGAGTAAAAGTACAAATTTGCCTCTGAGATGTAGTGGAGTAGCAATAAAAGTATTGGAAATTGGAAATACTCAAATAAAGTACAGATACCTCAACATTTTAATTAAGTACAGTACTTAAGTAAATGTACTTAGTTAATTTCCAACACTGCTATGAAGTAACCGAATGCTTTGATTTCCCAGGGCAGCAATACTCTTTGTACTGTAGTTTTAGGCTCGTAGTTCTAAAAGATGTAGTCAAACCACACCTTACCAAAAATCACCAATACCTCAAATGTATATGTGACTGACAAAAAGAGGATATTTTAATTTGACATTGAATCATATTCATATCTTCAGTGAAAACATTATAAAGTAAAGATACAAATTGTTACTCTTTTATATAAATCACAAACAAAACTAAATGCATTCATTCAGTTCTTTCGTCTCATTAGCGGCCCTGTTCGGCATATTGTATGGTTGACGAGCATCTGTGGCCAGACTTATTACAATATACTCCTCAAGCCCATCTGCTGGATCTAGGATGGAGTTATGCACAGCGATTTAATGCAGGGCCAGTGGATGAAGCCACATCCTAGATGTTACAACAGCTGTGCAAGCTTTGTGTATGGCTTTTTGTTTTGTAATAGAGCACCGAAGTCTGACGTAATTTACTCATCCTACCTGGTTTGCGGTTTATTTCCCCCATTCAGAATCCCCATAGACTTGTTTAATATCGATATCCAATGAAATCGACAGGAAGTGGAAAACACACAGCCTAGGAAACAGGCCTATGCACAGCAGCCATATTGGAAAGAAATCGGGCCTCTTCATACTTCCTTCACAGGTGTTACCAATGATACTAATGAAGGCTCTGTTCCATTCTGCTCAAACAGAGACAGGGTGCTGATAGTGTGCATGTTGGCTCACTGGAAACATTATGCTACACCAGTGGGTCTCAAAGTGTGGTCCAGGGTCCCTCATGGTTCCTTGAGGGGGTTATAAATGGGCCCTTGCAGGTGTGTAACTCTGAGAGTTATGGGGGTCCTTGAAATTAAAAGGTCTGAGAACCACTGTGCTACACTAAATGGAACAGAGCCTTCATTAGTATCATTGGTAACACCTGTGAAGGAAGTGATAACACGGCTGCTGTGCATATAGAGCCTATAGTGGGGGTTCACATTTTCTTCACACGTTTCCTGGGTCTCTGGTTGAAGACGGGCGAGGTGCCTATCAGGGAGTCGGGCGAGTGCGAGGCGGAGCTGGCGTCTGACGCCGCGCCTCCAGGAGACGGCGCCATGGCTCCTCCCGACTCGCTCATGGTGGACATGGGACCCCCTTCCTCGAACACGTCGCCCCCGAGGACCCCGTGGTGGTGGTGGTGGTGGTGCCCTGAGCCTTGGCCCTCCTCCCCATCTTGAGGCTCCATTTTCACATGTGGCCACAAGGGAGAATTAGTGCCCGCGCCGCCACCTTGATGAGAGTGGGGAAAAGAGAGAGAGACGCAAGAGTAGAATTAATATGAATGAAGAGTGAAAATAAATGTGCCAACTTATCAATGGGCCACTTAAAGGGATAGTTCACCCCCAAAATGACTTTTTTTTTGTTTAGTCACTCGATGGAGACTTGAATTCATGGATATTTTTTTGTTTTTGTCGCATTCCTAAGCCAATAATTTGATGACCGGCAGCGGTTCCGGATGTCTTTGTGTCTCCTACCAGAACCACTGCCAACCGGTCCACTGGTCATTCAATTATTGGCATAGGAATGCGACAAAAAAAAAGAAATACCCATGAAGCCAAGTCTCCATGTTGTGACTAACGATAGAAAAAAAAGTATTTTTTTGGGTGAACTATCCCTTTAATATAGAATATATATTAAATTATTGGTCAGGCTCACGAACACCTCTTGCATAATTAGTGTAAATTATGAATGAATCTTAATGTAAAGGCTGGTCTAACCAGAGGCATGTGGCGATTGGTCAGCCTCCAGACCAGAGGCAAGTCTCTCGCCGTGGGCCCCCAGAACCCCCATGGGAAGGGCCTGATCACCGGAGGCCAGGTCTGCTTCGGGCTCCTCGCTGATGGGGAAGGAGATGTCGCTCATGGGCTCCTCTTTGATCTTTGGGGGCTTTGAGTCCTCCAGGGCCTTCTCTGGGTTCACCAGACGCTCGTATTCTTCCGACAGATCCTTGCTGACCTGAAGATGGACAATTACTACAGTATTATAATCAAAAAGGTACCCGTCTCGTAGGTAGGGTCTGGTGAACACAGAAAGGTTGATTCCTAGCTGATTAACTCAATGACGTATTTGTTTCAAGCATTTTTTGACTATTATGTGGTTTACACTATACATTTACAAAGTTTGTCTTTCCGTCTTCAATTACAGGCAATGTAAGGAATGAACATACCAAGTGCCGCGCTACGAGCTTGTAGATCTGCTATTTTAGAAAAATTGTGAAAATGTGTGCAAATATTTGAATATATATATTCTTTTAAAGCAAACATTAACTCAAATCTTTGCTTCTGGGGGTCCCTGGAACAAAATATTTTGAGATGGGGGTCTGCGGCCACTGATATAGAAACATACGTTTTTGCAGAATCGGAACCTCAGGCCTCAATGATGGGTTAAATAAATTCAGATCATTTGCTTTCTTTCCGAATGCAAAAGATATTTGGGAGCAGGAACAAGTACAAGACGGAAGACAAACCAGAGATCGACAATCTGAGAAGAAACTCCGTTTCAGGTGGCATTTCTACTCAAAAATAAATATTGATTCACGTAAAAGAAATCAAATGAAGCGTTGGTTCTCAAAGTGGGGTCCGGGGACCCCCAGGGGTACTTGAGGGGGTTCCAGGGGGTCCCCAGCAAAATGTCTTAATATAGCATCACAATAATTATGACCTTTTATACTTTGGCTATTCAAAAATAGCAGATCTACAAGCTCATAGCGCGGCACCGAGTGCCGCGCTACGAGCTTGTAGATCTGCTATTTTTGAAAAATCGTGAAAACGTGTGCAAACCTTTGAATATATATATATTTTAAAGCGAACATTTGTAACTCAAATCTTTGCTTCTGGGGGGGTCCCTGGAACAACATATTTTGAGATGGGGTCCGCGGCCAGATACATATCATTTTGGGGGTCCTTGACATGAAAAAGTTTGAGAACCACTGAAATGAAGAACCAAAAGAAAAAACAAAACAAAGATCCTCACCTGGAGCATGTAGCTGTGGTAGTCTTTGATGCGAACCTGCCAGAAGCGCTGCAGGGCCAGGACGCTGCCGATGCCCACCTCGTGGAACACCTGCTCCATCACGTCCGGGAAGGGGCTGGCGCCGAGGCGCGCCTCCCGGTCCACGGCCACGCGCAGCAGGCGGCTGAGGCGCAGGTAGTGCTCGTGGACCAGGTCGGTCAGGGTCTCCAGCACGCTCTCCTGGGCCGACTCGAAGCCGGCGTGGGCCAGGACGGTGGCCACCGACTGGTACAGGAGCTGCCTGCAGGACGGCCAGCTCAGCTCGGTGACCGGCTCGCCTTTACCCCTTTTAGGAGGGAGGAGCGATGAGGGCAGACGTTAACTTAAAACAGAAATTATAGCAGTGACATTAAAAAGGGATAGTTCACCCCCAAAATGACTTTTTTTTCCTATCGATTAGTCACCCCATGGAGACTTGAATTCATGGATATTTTTTTTTTGTCGCATTCCTAAGCCAATTATTTGATGACCGGCAGCGGTTCTGGTAAGAGACACAAAGAGTCTCCTTTGTTTCTCCTATCGGAACCGCTGCCTACCGGTCGGCTAGTCATCAAATTATTGGCTTAGGAATGCAACAAAAACAAACAAATACACATGAATTCAAGTTTTTTGGGTGAACTACATACGGAAATGTATATAGGGCTGAAGTGGTTAATGTATGTTTTGTGATAATAATCTAATTCTGCAAAGTAACTAAAGCTAAAAAAATCAAATAATTGTAGTGGAGTAAAAGTACAATATTTGCCTCTGAGATGTATTGAAGTCGAAGTAAAAGTATTGAAAATGGGAAACGCTCCAGTAAAGTAAAAATTCCTCAAAAGTGTACTTAAAGCACGGTACTTGAGTAAATGTACTCAGTCACTTTACACCACTACTCACTTATAGAAGTCGCTCTCGGGGTCGCTGTGGCGAAGCTGAAAGGGCTGGCGCGGCGCCTTGCTGTCCAGGGGCAACAGGTCGTCGGGCATGGCGGGCGGCGTCGGGGGTCGCAGGGGCAAGTTGGCCTCCGCCTCCTCCGTCTTGCCCCCGCCCCCTTCGGAGGAGGGCGGCGCCGCCGCCGCCGCGCCCTGACCCTGGCCGGCGCCGGCCAGCAGGCCGCGGAGGCGGCGGGCGTGCTGGCACAGCTGCACCGTGTGGATGGTGAGGCTGCAGGGCTCCGAGGGGATGTCCAGCATGGTGGTGGGCCGCGGGCGCTGCGCCGACGGCTGGTGCAGAGGCGGGTCCTGCATCTCCACCGAGCGGAACTCCCGCTGGAGCAGGTCGAAGGAGCTGCCGCGGCTCGGCGGGGCGCACCCCGCCGGCCCCGGGATCTCACCCCAGTATCGCATCATGATGTTGTTGATGTTGTTGTTGGCCGCCGCGGGTCGCCCATACGCGTTCGGGTCTGGGATATATGAGGAAGGCAGTGTGTGAGCACATAAACTAGCATTTGTTTTAAATTGTTCTATTGTGTTTTTTATTTCTTGCTTTAACCCATTTTACCCTTTAAGACCTGAGGTGATTCTTTAAAAAAAATCTAAATCCTAACAGTTTTTTTTCTCCAAGATTTTTCAAAAATAGCAGATCTACAAGCTCATAGCGCGGCACTCGGTGCCGCGCTATGAGCTTGTAGATCTGCTATTTTTGAATGGCCAAATAAATCTAAAGCGACACAGATGCGTTCCAGGTCTTAATGGGTTAAGACCTGGAACGCATCTGTGTCACTTTTTCATTTCGTATATATATATGATGTTTTTGCATATTATTAGTTTGTCTTTAAATGTTTCGATGAATTGAATACACAGGACCCCAACGGAAACAAGCCATATAGTGCTTTCTTGGGTTTAATACTTTTAGCATACTTATGTATGGAACTGTACCTATGTGCTTTTGCAAACTGTTAAGTATTCAATCAATCAATCAATCAATCTGTGGGACAAGTCCCAACATTTCACTGCTTGTAAAACGTCTTGAATCTTGAAAAGCATCAGAACCTGATGTGAGTTTTGCATTTCAAATATGACGACCTTTTTATGTTTTTGATCAGCATTCAGTCAACTATATTTAATTGAATATAAAGTTTAATCATGCTATAAACTGTCGGATTGTCGGCTGTCAAAAACGAATTATAAACCAGACTCGATTACACTTCAGCTGGACAATTTCCACGTCAAACCAAAGTTATACACTCTAATTAGCCGCAAGCCCCTATTTTTAATATCTGGAACGTAGTTGCAATACAAAACATATATGAAAAATATATAATAGACATAGCTCATAACATGTCTATGGTGGATTTTTATGAAACAAAAACGTTGCAGATAGAAAGAGGATAATTCAAGCTTTCCGTACAGCTGCAATGTTGGTGAGTTTAACGTCTTCTAATACATTGGTTCTCAAAGTGGGGTCTGGGGACCCCCAGGGGTCCTTAAGGGGGTTCCAGGGGGTCCCCAGCTAAATGATGGACAGGAACCAAATGGACCCTTATGGGTCTGTAACTCTGAGAGTGTACAAATGGAACCAAATGGACCCTTATGGGTCTGTAACTCTGAGAGTGTAAAAATGGAACCAAATGGACGGGTCCATTTGGTTCCATTTGTACACTCTCAGAGTTACATTAACATTGATTTTACAATATAAATTGGGGTCCCAGAGGTATAAATGCCATTAAATGGGGGTCTGTAGCCCTAATGCATGTTAAACTGGGGGTCCTTGAAATTAAAAATTGAGAATCACTGCTAGAGAGCCGTAAAAACCTTCTCTTATGGGGGTCCCTGGCTTATCTTTTCAAATGGGGATAATAAGAGTCAATTTGGGGGTCCTTGACATGAAAAAGGGTTAAGGGTTGGTATTGCAACTCTAGATTCCAGATATTAAAAATAGGAGAGTTGCTTGCGGCTACACTCTACTAGCCTTGGATCAAGATGTATTTGATCGATTTGGACATTTTATGTCAAAATCGATTGAAAAATAGTCTTGGTTCAAGGCTAATACTGTATAAAATGCACATATAGGCCTAAACGTAGAAGAATTAAACACTCACATTATTGCAGAGGGAAATCAAACGATATGCATCCATAAATAGCTTTCCGATCAGAAAGAGACTCCGTGATGACACATGAACGACTTGTAAACGTTCCGTAGCAAACGAAGTACTTAGCCATGGATCCAAGACGGTCCGTCGTGGATGAACTTCAAAATAGTGTTTGCACTTTATTCCATTTTGGCCCGTACATCTACATCAACGTTCAAATTTCAAATATATAGTACTTACTCCATGGACACGGATGTTATGATTATGTACGGGCCCTCATAAGTGCCCGTATCTTCCGTATTGTTTAATAAAAAGCATTTTCTCGTAGAGTTATAATGTACCATAGTGCAATACACCTCCCAACCAATAGGGTCGCATAGTTGAAAGAATATGGAGGAAATACGAAGAAAATGGCCACCGATTAGATTAACATGTTTTGTATTGAACAATACGGAAGATACGGGTACTTCTGAGGGCCCGTACATAATTGTAACATTTGTGGCCATTAATTAAGCACTTTATATTTGAAATTTGAATGTATATGTAGATGTACGGACTACGGACTAAAAAGGGCAAACATTATGTTGAAGTTCATCCATGACTGTCATATAGAACATCATGTATCAGGGCTAACAAAGTACATGCAGGCGGTCGTTGAATTAGAACAATGTTGTGCGTTTTATTTCAGGGAAAGCTTTAACCACAGACACTCTAACATACAAAATAATGTAAAATACATTTGTGTGTTTTGCAGTCTTTAAAAAAAAAACTTTCGCAATGCGATTGCTTTTGGAAGCAGCGTTGCCATGTCCGCTTATTATAAGCGACTTTGGGCTTCTTTTTCTGTGAAGTTGCTTGTAAATATTGATAGTTGCGGGTTGCGTTTTTTTTGGCTTGTTTCCTAATTTTGTTTAAACCAGTGGTTCTCGAACATTTTCATATCAAATATTTATTTGGGCTTGTTTTCCTAGACCTGGTTTTCTTATTTCTCTCACACAATCTGGCAACACTGTTTGGAAGAAGAGCCCCGGCCGGTCGGTCAGATTTAACGGTTACACCAAATAATAAATAAACATGGCAGCCTCCTCCTCGCCGCCAGAGTGTGAGATATTGATAAACAACACGGATCAAGAAGAGATGGACACAGACGTGATGATCAACAACACTGGCGACTCTGATCGTAGCGGCGATCTAAAGGAAGACAAAGCTGTGAACAACAGCGAGGTGGATCAAGGAGAAAAAGAAGATCCTTTCAAGAAACCAGCGCTGTTTGCAGCTCCTTCCAGACAGCGCGCTCCGTCCAAGAAGACACTAGTCACGGGTAGGGCCTGTACTGTCACAAGAATGATCACATAATCGTCTAATCCAGTGGGTTTCAAGTTCAACCAGGACCCCCAAATTGACACATATTTAGCCCACGGACCCCCATTTGAAAAGATATGCCAGGGACTCAACCATTTTTGATTTACTGGGGGTCCCAATCTATACTGTATCATCAATCATTTGTGTTCATTTAACTCTGAGAGTGTACAAATGGAATGGTTCCATTCACTACCCTCAGAGTTATAGACACATAAGGGTCAATTTGGTTCCTAACTATTCATTTGGCTGGGGGACCCCCTGGAACCCCCTGAAGGACCACTGGTTAAGAACCACTGGTCTAATTGCAACTATTTGGCAATTTTTTTTTGTAATTGACATATCATAATCGTTTGAATGTCACCTTCTTAAACTAATGGCCTAAGCCAAGGGTCTTCAACGTCTTCAGACCAAGGACCCCCCTAGCTAAGATGAAGCAGGGACCTGCTCTTTGTTCCCTCTTACACCTCTTTGCCAAAAATAGCCGATCTACAAGTGGGCTTGTAGATCGGCTATTTTTGGCTAAAGTTCTCCTCAGGAAAAGGGATGCTAGGGTTCAAGTGGTTAAGGTAAAACATAAAAATCATATCACACAAAGATTTGGCGGACCCCCTGTAGTAACTCTGAGGACCCCCTAGGGGTCCCGGAACCCCTGGGACCCCTGGTAATTTTTTGAGGAAAATTATATTTTTGCCCAAGCCAGCTCCTCATGACACTTCAATCTCCTAATTGAAAGGGATCATGTTGTTCCCTCCCCTAGTGTGACTTGGGCCAAAATAGGCTTTTTTTTGTTGGCCTAACTAAGTCACATGTTTGTGTGACTAAGTATGGAGTAAATCAGTAAATCATTTGGCCTAAGTCAGGTTTAATCCTATTTAAACCTATTTAAATCTCTTATGTTACATAACTGACAGTGTTATTTTTATGTTAATAGTCATAATTTGTTATAAAAGTTTTGGGTGAAATGATTAAGAAATATCATTTAGTTTTTTTTTTTAATTTGGATCAGTTTTGATTTTTATCTGCCCCTGTGCTTTTTTTTTATTACGAGGCAAACAGAAATGTGTTTTTTTGTATTCATATTATGTTCCGATGTTCAATGCCAAAAACACAAATTAAATCGTTAAACGCAATTATCAGTGTGACAATTAATCGTCAACTTGAATTTGTGATCGTGACAGCTGCCCTAGCCACGGGCTCTTCAGCGGAACCGATCCGTGCGACAACAGAGCCGCAAGCATCTCAGCAGGCGCCACCCGAGGTTCCTGCGAGTTCGGACGAGAGGGACACTTCTGAAGAGGGCAACAACGATGGGGAGGAACACCCCGACAAAGCGAAGGTAGTGTAGATTTCGTCGACTAAAACTATGACGAAAAATGTTCGTCGACTACCTTTTTTCACTGAGAAAACTAAATAAAGACAAAGCTACGATGACTAAATATATTGACAATTTTGTCAGCAAATAAAAACTAGACCAAAATGTTAGTGGGGGACTAGTGGAGAAGACATCCAATAGAACTAAGACAAGTTATTTTATGTTTGGTTGCGCTCGGGTGTTACGCTCTGAAAATAGCCGCTGTGAGCTTGTAGATCGGCTATTTTCAGCATGCAACCAAGTGTAAAATCAGCCATTACGACGCCATCAAGGCACCGCCAAAATACATTTTAGTCGACTAAATCAACTGTAGATTTAGTCGACTATAATCTTACGATATTTAGACGACTAAAACGAGACAAAAACGCATTTCAGACGACTCAAATATGACTGAAACTAAACAGAATTGTATTCAAAAGGCTTTGACTAAAACTGAATCGACACTGTCAAAATCAACACTAGGTGAAGGACGACGACGGAGCCGTCAGGAAGACCCGACAACAAGAGGCCAAACCCAGGGTCTCCCTTCCCGTCAGAGCAGTACCGTCCGCCACGGCGGCAGGGTTCAAAGCCCACCCCCCTGTCCCGTACACGGAGCCGCCGTGGGGCGGGCTGGCGGCGGAGGAAACCATGCCCTACGCCCTGGAGATCCTCAAGAACGGCACCATCGTGGACACGGTCCCGCTGGCGCAGAAGAGCTACTTCGTGGTGGGGCGGCTGCCCGTGTGCGACGTCTCTCTGGAGCATCCCTCCATCTCCAGGTATCCACGTGGTGTGAAATAACTAAGTACATTTACTCAAGTTACAATTTTGAGGTACTTTTACTTTGCTGAAGTATTTTCCAATTGTCTGATACTTTTACTTCTACTCCACTACATCTCAGAGGCAAATATTGTACTTTTTACTCCACTACAGTTATTTGAAAACTTTAGTTACTAGTTACTTTGCAGGTATAAATGATTACATTATAAAACATACATTAACCACTTCAGCCCTGTTTTATACCGAGGCTATTTGAAAATAGCCGATCTACAAGCTCACAACGCGTCGCGATGCGACGCGTTGTGAGCTTGTAGATCTGCTATTTTCATACATTATAGTACTTTTACTTTTTGGAACTTTTAAGTGCATTTTGATACCAATACTTTTCTACTTTTACACCAATACTTTGCTACTTTGACTCAAGTAAATTTTGAATTCCGGACTTTTTTACAGAGTACTTCTACATTGCGGTGTTGATACTTTTACTTAAGTAAAACATTTGAGTACTTTTCCCACCACCGCAGGTATCACGCGGTGATCCAGTACCGCGGACAGTCCGGCGAGGACGAGTGCGTCGGCGAGGAGAGAGGGTTTTATGTCCACGACTTGGGCAGCACGCACGGCACCGTTGTGAATAAAAGCAAGATTCCCCCCAAAACCTATGTCCGACTCCGAGTCGGGCACGTTTTGAAGTTCGGAGGGAGCACTAGGCTTTTTATTCTACAGGTAAAACATATTATTGTACTATTGTTGATCTGCTATTTTCTAAAGATTTGAAAACGTGTGAAATGGGACATTCTGCCTAATGAGTACTATCTACTTTTGGTACTTTTGAGTACATTTTGAGACCAATACTTGTGAACCTTTACTCAAGTAAATGTTGAATTCCGGACACTTGCGTATAACAGAGTATTTCTACATTGCAGTATTGAGACTTTTACTTAACCCTTTAAGACCGGGAAAGCATCATTTGTGTCATTTTAAGATTTCTTTGGCTATTGAAAAATAGCAGATATACAAGCTCATAGCGCGGCACCGAGTGCCGCGCTATGAGCTTGTAGATCTGCTATTTTTTTTAAATCATAAAAATGTGTGCATATATTTGATTTTTATTAAATTTTTTTCATACATTTTTAACTCAAACTTTGCTTCTGGGGGTCCCTGGTACTAGATATTTCACAAATGTTCGCTTTAAAAAATATATATTGCAAGATTTGTACACATTTTCAAGATTAGAAAAAAAAATAGCCAAAGACATCTCAAAATGACACAAATGATGCTTTCCCGGTCTTAAAGGGTTAAGTTCAGGGCATCACCTCCAATGCTCCCCGATCCACATTTTCTCCACAGGGTCCAGAATTCGACGAGGAGGAGGAGTCTGAACTGTCGGTCACACAGCTGAGGGAGCGCGCCCAGAAGCAGAGAGCAGAGCTGGAGAAGAGGATGATGGGGGAAGGCTCCGACGGCGACGACGACGAGGACGCCGCCGAGGGAGAGGGACGCGGCGACAAGGGCGAGAGGAAAGCGGCGAGCGCGGACTCTGGCTGCTCTTGGGGAATGGGTAAGCTCTATGTCCATGACTGGAAATGATCTGCCAGATTGTACTGCTCGCGGTATTTAGCTAGTTAGATCGGTGGTTCTCAACCTGTGGGTGATTTTGGAGGGTTCCCCAGATGGCAGTTAAGTGCAATTTAAAGGGATAGTTCACCCCCAAAATGACTTTTTTTTCTGTCGATTAGTCACCCCATGGTGACTTGAATTCATGGATATTTTTTTGTTTTTGTCGCATTCCTAAGACAATAATTTGATGACCGGCAGCGGTTCCGGTAGGAGACACAAAGAGTCTCCTTTGTGTGTCCAAAACCGCTGCGTACCGGTCCGCCGGTCATCAAATTATCCCTTTAAGGACTTTTAAGATCTTTTTAATACGTCCCAAAAAAAGAGATAAAGGCAATTACTGCATCAAAAGTAATCAACAAACTATACTATAAAAACTGGTCAAACATTGGCCAAATTGTCAAACAATATAAGGAAGAGCAAAGAGGCAAATATTGCGAAAATGGCCGCTTTGCGAGCTTGTAGATCTGCTATTTTCACTATCTGTGGGACCGAGTCAAACCTCAGCTCCTACAATTCCAAGTGCTTGTCAGGGTGGTGGTGGGGGGGGGGTCCCCTGTTCAAATATGATCATTTTTGGGGGGGGGGGGGGGGTCGCGGCCTCAAAAGGTTGAGAACCACCGAGTTAGATGTTAGACTCAACAGGAAAGGACTTCTACTGGGCTGTCTTTTGGAAGTCCACAAACAAGAGTAAGCGATCTCACGCCTCTCTCTCTCTCTCCTCCTGTCATTTCCCCTCTTCTCTGTCTCCACGACTCACCTGTAGGTGAAGACCCCGTTCCAGAGGAAGACGAGAACGAGGAGAACCCCTTCGCCACCGAGTTCCGCGAAGACCAGGAGGCCGCGTACCTCAAAGACCCCAAGAAGGCCCTGCAGGGCTTCTACGACAGAGAAGGTGAAGGCTCTCTGAACCGCCCAGCTGTGGTAAAGTGATAAGATAGATCAGCGGTTCTCACTCAGGCTTTTTCATGTCAAGGACCCCCAAAATGAATGATGTATTTGGCCGCGGACCCCCATCCCAAAATACTTTGTTCCAGCGACCCCCCCCCAGAAGCAAAGATCTCAGTTACAAATGTTCGCTTTAAAAAAATATATATTCAAACATTTGCACACATTTTCAAGATTTTTCAAAAATAGCAGATCTGCAAGCTCATAGCGCGGCACCGAGTGCCGCGCTATGAGCTTGTAGATCTGCTATTTTTGAAAAGCCCAAGTATAAAATATGGAAAAGGGGTTAAAATGATTGACTGAATATAATTGCTGTTGATTAATACGTTGAACTGTATCAGATGAGTTTAGTTTTATAACGGTCATTAAAAACACAGTGCATGGTGGGCACCGATGGCCTAGCGGTGAAGGCGCATACCACAGATAGGCTCTAATGCAGTCCGAAAGCCCAGCGGCGCCCAGCGGCCTTTGCTGCGTGTCACACTTTTCTCTCCGTTTCTAACATTCTTCACTGTACTAGGCAGAAAAGCCCCCAAAGAATTGTCAAGGATAGCGTGAAAAGTCAAACAATATTTCCATCGTGATCCTTGAGCTAGGAGCACTTGATTATGTCTTGAGTCAGTTTTCTACATTTTAAATCCTTGTCCCTGACCACGCAGCGTTCTTTTTCCTCAGGAGAGGAGCTGGAATTCGAGTATGAAGACCAAAACCATGGCACTTGGCTCTGCAGAATAAAGTACGTGGCAAAAACTGTCTCTTTACATCATGCATGTAATATTTGATATTTTATTGATTATTTATTGGGGTTATTATTGATTCTGAATTGAATTTTAACACACGCATTAATCATGTTACCAAGATTGCTTAATTTCATCTTAGAAATATTAAGCGAATTAGAGCCTATCTGTCGTTGGACGATGCAAAAACATTGATCCACGCTTTTGTTTTCTCTCGGCTTGATTACTCCAAAGCACTTCACTCTGGCCTGCCAAAGAAAACAACCGACAGATTACAACTTGTTCAAAATGCGGCAGCCAGAGTTTGAACTAAAACTAAGACGAGAGAACATATCACTCCAGTTCTAGCTTCACTACACTGGCTCCCGGTTGTTTTTAGGATTGATTTAAAAAATCTTTAACTAGTTTATAAAGCTCTAATAATAAAGGTCAAACACGCGCACACTGTTTTACTAATAGTTGGGATGGAAAGCATTTTAAGTACTGCATACTGTAGATGTGATTTAGAATTCAGAATGAATGGTCTGGTGCCATCCTTTAAATAAAACATTGCTGCCTGTTCAGTTGGTGTCGCATGATGACCATGATGATGATACCCCCCTTTTTCCCCTTATTAGGCTCCCGGTGGACGATGCTTTGGGCAGGCAGCTGGTGGCCGAGGTGACCCTCACGGGGAAGAAGAAAGACGCGGCCGTGCAGTGCTG
Organism: Gymnoscopelus microlampas; assembly: GCF_963454915.1. Classification (NCBI taxonomy): domain Eukaryota; kingdom Metazoa; phylum Chordata; class Actinopteri; order Myctophiformes; family Myctophidae; genus Gymnoscopelus; species Gymnoscopelus microlampas. The sequence goes on from NC_139957.1 coordinate 9,276,994, forward strand.
CCTGGAGGCCTGTCGGATCCTGGAGGCCCGAGGGCTGCTGCGCCAGGAAGCAGGTGTGTCTCCAAACCAAAGGGAGGGGTTTTTTTTAGCCTTGAAACCAGACGAATCTGCTATAGGCTCTATGCACAGCAGCCATATTATCACTCCCTTCACAGGTGTTACCAATGATACTAATGAAGGCTCTGTTCCATTTAGTGTAGCACAGTGGTTTCCACGACCCCCATAACTCTGAGAGTGTACAAATGGAACCAAATGGACCCTTACGGGTCCATTTGGTTCCATTTGTACACCCTCAGAGTTACACACCTGTAAGGGGCCATTTGGAAGCCCATGAGGGTCCCTGGACCCCAACTGTAGACCCACTGGTGTAACAGAGTGTTTCCAGTGAGCCAACATGCACAACATCAGCACCCTGACTCTGTTTGACCAGAATGGAACAGAGCCTTCATTAGTATCATTGGTAACACCTGTGAATGTCTTCATAACATGGCTGCTGTGAATAGAGCCTATTGCAAAAAAAAACATTGCCCCCGGCAGATTTGGTCTGGCACCGCTCAGTTGTGATTGGATTTCACTCCCTCTGAAGTAGTGAGGGACCAATCAGGGCCCGGTATGCAAATACGGGGCGGGACACCAGAGACATCTTTTTAAATCCGCCCATTGGAAATGCAGGTTCCACACAGAGACTCCAGATTAATATCTACGCAGTGATATTAGTCTGGCCATGCCTTGGAGAGAATGCCCTGAACTTAACCCTTTAAGACCGGGAAAGCATCATTTGTGTCATTTTGAGACGTCTTTGGCTATTTTTGGGCGGTGCAACCGCCCCTATATGTGAGGTTTGGACATCGACATTCGCTCCACTGTCATTGGCCACCATTATACCCCCCTAACCCTGCACATTCAATGCAAATCACTGGCCACCATTGCACCCCCCTAACCCTGCACCGTGATTGGCCACCATTGTACCCCCCCAACCCCTATTCAGGACTGTGATTGGCTACTGAACACATGACACATGCCAGGCCATGAACTGCTGCTTGAACAGGATGTACATACTAATGTCAGAAGAGTACAAATGGGAACTAGGGATGCACCGATATATCGGCCACATATCGGTATCGGACGTCAACATCGCATTTTTTTAATTTACATTCTTTATTTTCGGATTTAAGTTACAGGAGTTAGGAGGCAATTATGTTGTGTTTCTGCAGAACAGAACAGTCATTTATAATAATAAAGATGTATTTGTTTACCTGGCACAAAAAGGGGAAATAATAACACCAAAAACGAAATAAACAAATATCGGTATCGGCTAAATTGTTATTTTGAACATCGTGCATCCCTGTTGGGAACCAAATGGACCATTTTTACACTCTTCTGAGGTAAATTAACAGTTCTGTCTGGCTTGTGATGAGAGTTGTTTCTTGCAATTATTACCTTTTTGAGCATTTGTAACCTCTAGTTGAATTTGAGTTACTCTGTTCCCGGTTTCCAATACCTCCACCCTAGTGTCCCGCAAGCGCAAAAAGAAGAACTGGGAAGACGAAGACTACTATGACAGTGACGATGACACCTTCCTGGACCGGACCGGCGCCGTGGAGAAGAAGAGGCAGGAGCGTATGAAGAAGGCTGGCAAGATAGAGGAGCGTCCTGAGACCTATGACTCACTGGTAATAACCATGTTTTAAATGTATTCATTTGAGTTTAACGAAACCGAGCTCTTCCCTTTGCACCGTGTTATTGTTAGAATACTTGCATGTCTACCAGTGGTGGGAAAAGTACTCAAATGTTTTACTTGAGTAAAAGTACCAATACTGCAATGTGGAAATCACTCTGTTACAAGTAAAAGTCCGGAATAAAAAATATACTTGAGTACCAAAGTTTTGGCATCAAAATGCACTTAAAGTACTAAAAGTAAAAGTACTAAAATGTTTGAAAATAGCAGATCTACAAGCTCACAACGCGTCGCGATGCGACGCGTTGTGAGCTTGTAGATCGGCTATTTTCAAATAGCCTATGTTTAAAATGGGGCTAAAGTGATGAATGTATGCTTCATATCATAATTATAATATCATGATTTATATCTGAAAAGTAACTACGTTTTCAAATAATTGTAGTGGAGTAAAAGTACAATATTTGCCTCTGAGGTGTAGTGGAGTAGAAGTAAAAGTATTGGAAATTGGAAATACTCAAGTAAAGTACAAATACCTCAAAATTGTACTTAGGTACAGTTACACTACTTTCCACCACTGATGTCTACCGAATAGAAAGTACAAGCATTGACACGGTAAATATCATTCCAATGTAGAAAGTGCTTTGGCCTAGCCTGCCTCTACGAGGCTTATTCTATGACACTTAATGCTGTTTGCGTTTTGTATGTGTTTAACTAACAAGGTGGCTAAACTGGCAGAGGTGGAGAAGGAGCTGGCAGAGACCCAGAGAAAGCTTAATGCCGGAGGCAGAGGTGAGCTGAGTTAACATTCTGTGCAATACACATCGTGATGTACTACGTTTGTAATGATCGATCTTAAGGAATTTAATGAGGTCTGTGGCGACAGGAAAAAAACAAAAAAACAACAATAAAACGCTGGCACTGGTGAGTACATTATGAGATTAAACGCTGGCATGGAATGTGTTAACACATTGACTGCCAATCGCGTAGATCTACGCGAACCTATTTAAAGCCGCCACGTGCCAGTCGCGTAGATTTACGCCAACTGGTCTTTTTTTTTTTTTTTTTTTTTAAGTTCACATTGCACTTTCTTCAATTTTCGATACGACACATTTCATTGTAGCACCACCGGAAACGGAATTATCCGGGATCCGGTTTTGCCGATCCCATCGGCCTCCATTCTAAAGCGGACACAAAAACGCCATTTTCTCGTTTGCAGTCTTTCTCCTCGCTGATCACTTTAACATAAACCGTTCTAACTACAAGATGGCGACCGTGTTTTTCAAATAGTTTCACTGCTCGACACAGACCGATCGTGGATGTGTTTACAAACTTAAGACCGAAAACACATCAGTGTCATTTTAAGATTTTATTTGGCTGTTAAATTGTTTTTTTTTGACAAATCTTGACAATTTGTGTAATTTGGCCGATTCTACATGTCTAAAATCCTTGCGTTTTTTTTTTTAGAAAAAACATATGTTGCTATATCAGTGGTTCTCAAACTTTTTCATGTCAAGGACCCACAAAATTACCTGTATTTGGCCGTGGACCCCCATCTAAAAATATATATTTAGTTCCAGGGACCCCCCCAGAAGCAAAGATTTGAGTTACAAATGCTTTGAAAAAATATATATTCAAAGATTTGCACAAATTGCCACGATTTAAAAAAAAAAAAAAGCAGATCTACAAGCTCATAGTGCGGCACTCGGTGCCGCGCTATGAGCTTGTAGATCTGCTATTTTTTTTAATAGCCAAAGAAATCTTAAAATGACACGGATGCGTTCCCGGTCTTAATGGGTTAAAACAGTCAAGTCTCTGTCCATTGTCTTGTCTGAGTCTCCTCATGCCCGGTCAAAATGCCTCTCCGTTTGTCCCACAATGTCCCAGATTCCTCCAGTTCGTCCACAGAGGACCCGCTGGACGCCTTCATGAGCGCCGTGCGAAGCGACGCGGCGATGGACGGTGTGGAGCGGAGGAAGCTGCACGTGCACGTGGCCGACCTGCGCAAAGACGCCCAGCGGCTGCGGAAGCTGGTGGAGCTCACGCGGCCGGCCCAGATGCCCTCGCTGCAACCGAGGTGAGGCCACGACGCAGCACACAACAACATGCCGGGGATTTGACTAAAAATGGATTGCCTTGACCCATTAAGACCTGCGGCCGATTCTACAAAAAAAGTCTTCTAAAGGGGGGTAACTGTTTTTTGAAAAAACCTATGTTTCTATAATCAGTGGTTCCCAAACTTTTTCATGTCAAGGACCCCCTAAATGATATGAATTTGGTCGCGGATCCCCATCTGAAAATATTTAGTTCCAGGGACCCCCCAGAAGCAAAGATTTGAGTTAAAAATGTTCGCTTTAAAAGAATATATATTCAAAGATTTGCACACATTTTCACATTTTTTCAAAAATAGCAGATCTACAAGCTCGTAGCGCGGCACTCTGTGCCGCGCAACAAGCTTGTATATCTGCTATTTTTGAATAGCCAAAGTGTAAAATAATGCTTTTTAGCTCAAATAAAATAGTGACACAGATGCGTTCCAGGTCTTAATGGGTTAAATAAAATGTATCCCTCTCATTAGATCTGATTTGTTTTTGAAAAGCAGTTTTCTTTGTTTTTTATTAAGCTTCTGCCAACAGATAGAGGCTGTGCTTCCGTTTACAAAATGTGTAGAGAAATACTTTTCTGTAACTTTTAAACTACATTGATGAGACAAAATCAACAGAAATCAGTGTTGGAAATGTATTTTATTATAAATGTTCCTATACAAGGCTGCCAATTATCAGTATGCTGTATCTTTACATCTCAGTGTGTGTGTGTGGTCGCCAAAACATTTCCCCCATAAAACGTTTTGCAAACATGAAAACTTAAACTGTTGTTTGTTTAAGCTGCAGTGGCACCGCAAATGAACAGAAGCCTAAGAAGTCCCTGCCATTGTTCGGGGCCATGAAAGGCGGCAGCAAGTTCAAACTGAAGACCGGTACTATCGGGGTAGGTAGTCTAGGTACGCTCTGGTATAACATGTAAGGCTCTGTTGTCCCTTGTCTTGTCATGTTTTGACTCTTCTGACATCACTCTCACGTCCTTACTCCCTGCCGACAAGATTTACCTTTACGTCTTTCATTCAGCGTTGCCAAGTCCGCTTATTACAAGCGACTTTGGGATTGTTTTTCTGTGAAGTCGCTTGTAAACATTGGTATTTGCGGGTTGCATTTTTTTGGGGGGCTTGTTTCTAAGGTGTAGTTGCTTATTTGAGCCTCCTTCCTGATGTTTTCTAAATCAGTGGTTCTCAAACCTTTTCATGTCAAGGACCCCCAAGTAAAAATGTATTTGGCCACGGACGTCCATCAAAAAACATTTTGTGTCGGCGACCCTTTTTTTTTTTTTCAGGATTTTCTTTTTAACTCATTTTGAGTATGTGCGGCCTCGTTGCTTTCTTTTGACCTCGTTTTCACAGACCTGGCGGCTTGTTTTTCGTGCTGAAAAGTCTGTGTCAACACTGCTCTCCTTCTCTCCGCCTCTCCTTGCAGAAGTTGCCCCCCAAGCGTCCCAACTTGCCCGCAGAGCTCTTCAACATGAAAGAGCTTCCGCCAGGGGGGGAGGAGGACGACGACGACGAGGAAGAGGTGGAGGAGAAGGAAGAGGAGAGAAACGCGGAAACGGACGAAAGCAGAAACGGTGAAGATGCCGCCGATCTGGACGGCGAGCATCCTCTGCGGTATGACGCACCCACGTCGCCAGAGAGCGCCTCCTCAGGCCAGGAGAGTGAACAGCAGACACGGCATTCACCTAAAGGTAAGGACAACATAATGATTTATCTATTTATCTATATACACAACTATAGGCAATGATAATGGAAGCAAACGGTAGATGTGTGGTATTTGTACGTGTGTGTCAACATTTCATCTGTGTCATTTTTAGATTTCTTTGGCTATTCAAAAATAGCAGATATACAAGCTCATAGTGCGGCACCGAGTGCCGCACTATGAGCTTGTAGATCTGCTATTTTAGAAAAATCGTGAAATTTTGTGCAATAACTGTTTTTGGAACGTATGTTGTTATAATCAGTGGTTCTCAAACGTTTTGCATGTCAAGGACCCCCAAAATGATATGTATTTGGCCGTGGACCCCCAACTCAAAATATGTTCCAGGGACTCACTAAAGTACTGACAATTACAAAAATATAATTTCTTATACAGTAGTTTCACCTAGCCAGACCTTCGTTTTATTGAAACACCTTATCATTGCCAGCGTGCGATGGCCGTGAAACTTTGCGCACACATTCCCACTATGCCGAGGAAGAAATGCCACCCGTTTTTCATATTGGCCTGTTATAGCGCCACCAGCAGGCCTCAAATCATGAACGGAGCATCCGATTGCCGCGAGAGGCCTAGGAAAAAACTGGCACACCCTTTTCGCATTGGCCTATTATAGCGCCACCAGGAGGCCACAATAACCTACCTGACCTGGTGGAGACCCATATTTAAAAATCCAGGTTAATGTTTTATGTACCTTTCACACTGGCTCTGATTACAGACGTTATTTAACTTACTTGTTCTTGTGGTTTCTCATCAGCGCAAAGTCACACACCAACAGGAGACGAGGTGCCGACTAAAGCAATGGAATGGAAAGGAATACCAGGCCAGAAGACCACGGCCTCTTCCGGTCTGGGTGGATGTCACGTTTAAATTGTTTATTTTTTACGGCAATTATCATTTTTAGGGATGATAATTGTTGTTATCGTTAATCATAAATACACAGTGGCGGAAAAAGTACTCAAATTCTTTACTTAAGTAAAAGTACCAATACTGCGTTATAGAAATACTCTGTTACAAGTAAAAGTCCAGAATTAAAAGTTTACTTGAATAAAAGTACAAAAGTATCGGTATCAAAATGCACTTAAAGTACCAAAAGTAAAAGTACTCAAATAGCCTATAAAATAAGGCTCAAGTGGTTAATATATGTTTCATTATATGAAACATATATTAACTCCACATAGGAGCCACTCCACTGTTAGACCTCGTCTTGTTTGTGTGTGTATCTTGTTTTTGTGTGTATCTTGTTTGTGTGTGTATCTTGTTTTTGTGTGTATCTTGTTTGTGTGTGTATCTTGTTTGTGTGTGTATCTTGTTTGTGTGTGTATCTTGTTTGGATGTGTATCTTGTTTGTGTGTGTATCTTGTTTGTGTGTGTATCTTGTTTGGATGTGTATCTTGTTTTTGCGTGTATCTTGTTTGTGCGTGTATCTTGTTTGTGTGTGTATCTTGTTTGTGTGTGTATCTTGTTTGTGTGTGTATCTTGTTTGGATGTGTATCTTGTTTGTGCGTGTATCTTGTTTGTGTGTGTATCTTGTTTGGATGTGTATCTTGTTTGTGTGTGTATCTTGTTTGGATGTGTATCTTGTTTTTGCGTGTATCTTGTTTGTGTGTGTATCTTGTTTATGTGTGTATCTTGTTTGTGTGTGTATCTTGTTTGTGTGTGTATCTTGTTTGTGTGTGTATCTTGTTTGTGTGTGTGTATCTTGTTTGTGTGTGTATCTTGTTTGGATGTGTATCTTGTTTGTGTGTGTATCTTGTTTGTGTGTGTATCCTGTTTATGTGTGTATCTTGTTTTTGTGTGTATCTTGTTTTTGTGTGTATCTTGTTTGTGTGTGTATCTTGTTTTTGTGTGTATCTTGTTTTTGTGTGTATCTTGTTTGTGTGTGTGTATCTTGTTTGTGTATGTATCTTGTTTGTGTGTGTATCTTGTTTGTGTGTGTATCTTGTTTGTGTGTGTATCTTGTTTGTGTGTGTATCTTGTTTTGTGTGTGTATCTTGTTTGTGTGTGTATCTTGTTTGTGTGTGTATCTTGTTTGTGTGTGTATCTTGTGTGTGTGTGTATCTTGTTTGTGTGTGTATCTTGTTTTGTGTGTGTATCTTGTTTGTGTGTGTATCTTGTTTGTGTGTGTATCTTGTTTGTGTGTGTATCTTGTGTGTGTGTGTGTGTATCTTGTTTGTGTGTGTGTGTGTGTGTGTGTGTGTGTGTGTGTGTGTGTGTGTGTGTGTGTGTGTGTGTGTATCTTGTGTGTGTGTGTGTGTGTGTGTGTGTGTGTGTATCTTGTTTGTGTGTGTATCTTGTGTGTGTGTGTGTGTGTGTGTGTGTGTGTGTGTGTGTGTGTGTGTGTGTGTGTGTGTGTGTGTGTGTGTGTGTGTGTGTGTGTGTGTGTGTGTGTGTGTGTGTGTATCTTGTTTGTGTGTGTATCTTGCACGCTCTTTGGTCACACTGACACTGAGGTTCTCATTCGCCCCCCGGCTCTGCAGATCCCACGGCTGGAGGGAAGGACAAAGAACCACAGACCAAACCCAGTGCAAAGAAAAGCGTGAAAAAGAAAGCCATTGGCCCCGCCCGGGTAAGCCCTCATACACAGTGAAATCCTGAGTGTTAAAATGGGTCCATTTGGTTCCATTTGTACACTCTCGAAATGAAATGAACTTTGAGCGTTGCACTGTGTAAACATGAATGGGACACTAAGGAAAGCTGTATTCTCCATACACACCACTAGGAGGCAGTAGCTCCTACTGGTGATGTGTCAACATCTCACTCTTATGCTCCTTCTGTTCCACAGCCTCCAGCGTCCCTGTCCGCTCAATACCCTGAAGATGACCCTGATTACTGTGTCTGGGTGCCTCCTTCAGGTACAACTGTGATTGTTTATTTGCTTCCATGGTGCATACTCAGTGGTGGAAAAACATGTTGTACTTACATTTAGACCTGAGGCCCATTCTAACCATAGTTTTCTGAAAACGTTGAAATTCTTACTAAAAATAAAAAATGATGTTACTATATTATAGCAACAACTAATGAGACACAGAGGTGGCAACAGGTCTCAATGGGTTAAGAAAAGGTATCAATACCGCAATGGAGAAATGCTCCCATTGCAAGTAAAAGTCCGGAATTAAAAAATGTACTTGAGTAAAAGTACAAAAAGTATTGGCATACAAATTTTACTTAAAGTACCCAAAGTAAAAGTACTCATTATGCAGAATGTCCCAGTTTTCAAAAAAGAATATTTTGAAAATGGCAGATCTACAAGCTTGTGGATCTTGTGGATCGGCTATTTTCAAATGGCCAAATTATATATATAGGGCTGAAGTGGTTAATGTATTTTTGTAATAATCCAAATCTACAAATGAACCAGTAACTCAAGTTTTCAAATAATTGTAGTGGAGTAGAAGTAAAAGTACTGAAAATTGGAAGTAAAAATACCTCAAAAGTTACTTTACACCACTGTGCATAGTTAGCATCTTGCTGTGAATGCTTTGGATCCAAGACTGCTCACATATCCTATTTAGCCCAGGTCAAAACCAACTAGCAATGTAGAAGTCATATTTTATAATAAAGCTGCAATACAGAACTTATTTGAATGAATAAAACATTATTTTAATCAACCTGTACGGTAGAGCGTGCTAATACGACATAACAAGCAGTGGCTGGAGGTGGTCTCCCTGCGCTTTTATTGAGAAATGTAAACCCTGGTGTCGGGTAGGAAACCTATTGGTTTTACTGGGGTCATTATCTCCCCTGGCCAAGCATGGCATTTCGTCTTGGCAGAGACTGGTGGAAGTGTGTCATCTCACACAGGACAGACACCCACGTTCGAATCCCGGGTAGGACATGAAATTACGGATTGCAGCTTTAACCCCATTCAATTTGGGAACGCATCTCTTGTCATTTTAGATGTCTTTGGCTATTCAAAAATCGTGAAAATATGTGCGAATCTTTGAATATATATATTTTTTAAAGCAAACATTTGTCAAATATTTTGTTCCAGGGACGCCCAGAGGCAAAGTTTTGAGTTACAAATGTTTGCTTTAAAAAATATATATATTCAAAATGTTCATCATTTTTCAAAAATAGCAGATTTACAAGCTCATAGCGCGGCACTCGGTGCCGCGCTATGAGCTTGTATATCTGCAATTTTTTTGAATAGCCAAAGAAATTTTAAAATGACACAGATGCGTTCCTGTTACTTAATGGGTTAAACCTCGAGTGTGTAACACACACTTCAATGAGGTATATGTCTGGTACCAAGAGATAAGATGACCTTTACAGCAGGCCAAAACATTCCTGTTTGGAACATAGGGTCCACTTCCTCAGGAGTGGCTTCACAGGACGAGAGCCTCTTTGTGCGTCGTGTTCCAATGCGGTGTCCGTAGGTAGATTACCTGTAAATGTCAACTTGACGTTGGAAGTTTATCCTGTTGCGTCCATCCAGGTGCATGTCAAGAACATATTTTTCCTCTCTCTTGGTAACAAGAGAGAGGAACGCTGTTGACCGAATGCTGTTGAGACCGCATGTTTCTGCTCTTCAGGGAAAACAGTGATGAGAATTGGAGGGAGGGGGTGCAATAAACAGGCTTTTATCTACCATTTGCACAAAGGAGAATTGCGGCATGTTTTTGTCAGCCGCCTAGGAATCTAAATCAAAGTCAAAGCGATGAGGTTGAAGTAAAATAACTTTGAAATGGCTGCCAAATGCAGCCTTGGATTCAGGGCCAAAACTTTGACATGCATTTTGCCGTTTGTTTACATCATATCGGGATGGTATGCATCCCAGTTTCATACTTAATTAATATAACTATATCATTGAAACCGCTGTGTAATATTGTGTGATTTCCTTTGAGAACCAAGCAGCGTTGATTTCGTCGACTAAAACGAATGACTAAAACTAAGACTAAATGTATTGACAATATCGTCAACAAATAAAAACTAGACTAAAACGTTAGGGGAAAAAAAGAAAAAGAAACGTTAGGGAGGGACTAATGGAGAAGAGATCCAGTAGAAATGAAAGACGAGTCATTTTATGTTTGGTTGCACTTGGGTGTTGTGCTCTGAAAATAGCAGATCTACAAGCTCAACGCGTTGTGAGCTTGTAGATCTGCTATTTTCAGCATGCAACCAAGTGTAAAATCGGCCATTACAACGCCATCGAGGCACCGCCAAAATACATTTTAGTCGACTAAATCAACTGTAGATTTAGTCGACTATAATCTTATATTTAGTCGACTAAAACTAGACAAAAACTATTTTCAGATGACTAAAATATGACTAAAACTAAATGGAATTTTATCCAAAAGACTATGACTAAAAACTAAATCAAAATTTGCGGTCAAAATCAACACTGGAATCAAGTTTGCTCTTCTGCATCCACAGATCAGTCTGGAGATGGTCGCACTCATCTAAACGACAAGTTTGGCTACTAAGGGAACCACCCGTTTCACCGAACTTCATACCGCCGTGAATAGCTGCAGCAAACACCAAGCCTTCAGTCTCCTCCATACCAGTGACGTTCTCCAAACCTTCAGCCCATCTCATATCTATGTTATGAACTGTCCTTGAGCCCCCATTGCAGCTCTTGTAATGTTGTACTATCACGATGCACCAACACCACGTTATGAGACCTTTAGGAGATATCACAATAGGCTCTATGCACAGCAGCCATATTGTGAAGACATTCACAGGTGTTACCAATGATACTAATGAAGGCTCTGTTCCGTTCTGGTCTAACAGAGTCAGGGTGCTGATATTGTGCATGTTGGCTCACTGGAAACACACTGCTACACCAGTGGGACTACAATTTGGGTCCAGGGACCCTCATGGTTCCTTAAGGGGTTTCCAAATGTCCCCTTAAGGATGTGTAACTCTGAGAGTGTACAAATGGAACCAAATGGACCCGTAAGGGTCCATTTGGTTCCATTTGTACACTCTCAGAGTTATGGGGGTCGTGGAAATTGATGGAACGATATACGATACGATAATACTTTATTGTCAGTTTGCACTGAAATTTGTCTTGCGACCCAGAAACAGCCATGTATGCAACATATAACAGTACACACATTTGACATGACACAAGAAAACAACAAAAAACAAATACATACATAAAGACATGCAAAGACAAGAGCAATGTCCACCACTCAGCCTACCCCTGGCTTATAACTCCTGATTAAGCCTCAATGTCGTCTGATGGACAAAGGACCTCTTCAGTTTGACCTTATTGTATGTAGGAACACTGTATCTCCTTCCTGAAGGCAGCAACCTATATTCTCCATACAAAGCATGGCTAGTGTTTGAAGTGATATTCCTTGCCAACCTTATCATACTGTTATCATACGTAGATGTATAGAGCCTCTGAAGTGGTTGTCCAACAATCTTTGAACAAATGTTCACTTGTTGCAGCAGTTGTGACTTTAAAGCTACAGACAGACATCCATACCAGGTGGTACTACAGTACTGCAGGACACTCATAATAACAGAAGTGAAAAACAAAAGAAGAATCTGTCTACTAGCACCAAAAGATCTCAGACGGCGAAGGAAATAGACTCTTTGTTTTGTCTTCTTACCCACTGATTCAATCTGGTCTTTCCATGACAAAAGGTGGTCTATTACTACTCCTAGGTATGTATACGAACATACCTGGTTGATCTGTTCACTATGAATAGTAATAGGGGATCTGTGTATCTCTAGTGGGGCACCAAAAACAATCTCTTCTGTCTTTTTTGTGTTAATGATAAGAGCGTTGTTATCACTCCATTCCACCACCTTATTTACTCAGGATCACTGGAACTATCCAAAAGAGAAATCAAAACTGTATCATCAGAGTACTTTAGAATGTATTGGTCTGGCTTGTCAGTGCGACATTCAGACAGACATTTCTCAGTACTACAGCTGTCAGTATAAAGGGTGAACAATACAGCTGAGCTTACACAACCCTGGGGAGCACCAACATTAGTGGTTAATGCTGAGGAGAGGGTTTTGTTCACTTTCACCCTCTGTACTCTGTTAGTAAGGAAGGAAGCATACCAGTGAATTAAGTATGGATTCAGTTCCAACTGTACCATCTTTGACACCAGAGCCTTCATTAGTATCATTGGTAACACCTGTGAAGGAAGTGATAATATGGCTGCTGTGCATAGAGCCTATAGCCTAAGAAGAAAAACAAATAGAATCGTGTGGATCTCGGACAGCACGCGGCCAGCCTGTGACGTCGTCTGTGACATATCCGTGACATTTGACTGCGAATGTGGGCAAGGTTTCAGCCTGATCCGACTGCCATTGACTTACATTGAAAAATATAAAAAAATATTGTAGCTGTCAGGCAGATAACCTCTTACCTCCATATTCTAAAGTTTTGTTTTTTTGTAATTTAATGCCCTACTTGATCATACTACAGCGTCACACAAAAGTATAAAAGCAGCATCTCTACAATCTTGCTGATCTGCTACTTTTTATCCTTTTGAATGTGAATCCTGAAAAGTAACGGTTTGGACACATACTGTACTGTATCCATAATATGTCCAAAACGGACGTTTCCATCCAACATAGACAATATAAAACATAATTACGTGAAGCAAAATGAGTGGAGTTACTAAGTTAGCCTACCGGCAGTGTGCACAAGAAACTGTGGCGGTGATGGGTTCAGCGGTTTGCGAGATTAGCTCCGGACAAAACGGACACGGATAAACACGCTGACCTGGAGAGCCACGCCGTAAAAAGGGAATTGTGGAGCCTGTGGTGGACTTGAACATAATGTCCCTACTGTTGTTTAACCCATTGAGACCTGTAACTGTCTCATTTTTAGATTTGAGCTAAAAAGCATTATTTTACACTTTGGGCTATTCAAAAATAGCAGATATACAAGCTCATAGCGCGGCACCGAGTGCCGCGCTAAGAGCTTGTAGATCTGCTATTTTTGAAAAATCGTGACAATGTGTGCAAATCTTTGAATAGATATATTTTTAAAGCGAACATTTTTAACTCAAATCTTTGCTTCTGGGGGTCCCTGGAACAAAATATTTTGATGGGGGTCCGCGGCCAAATACATATAATTTTGGGGGTCCTTGACATGAAAAAGTTTGAGCACCACTGATATAGAAACATACGTTTTTCAGAAAACTGTTGGGATTTAGGAGACATGTAGAATCGGCTTCAGGTCTCAATGGGTTAATGTGGGCTGTGTGGGGTTCTGAGATGGAGAAGCGGAGACGAGTGTTCACCGTCCTTTTATCGTTTGTCACTCTAAACCAGCTTTCAGATGTGTTTGTACTCTCAGGCTGCGTGATAATAAACATAGACCCAGCTCTTCAATTCACATTAGCTCAAATTGGCAGTGGTTGAGGAACGGTACTCCTTGGTGCAGTCACTGGGCAACGGGCCCGCTGGCACTCGATGATCAGTGGAAATAATGGGAAAGGATGGCACTTCAATTTTGGCCCCCTTGTTTGACCCCGGCCGTCAGCCAAAAAAGCACGCGGAAAAATAGTCGAGGACCACACAGGAGTGTTACATTTTAACTGACCTTGAGTCGGCCTTTTTGTACGTTTCGTCGCTGCCCTCGCAGCTTATTGATCCACCAATATCCAATCTGTATCCCTTCCTTAGTTAGCCTCAGTCGACTGCTGGCATAACCTTTCTGGTTTTGCTAAATGTGTGTGTGTGTGTGTGTGTGTGTGTGTGTGTGTGTTGGAGAGAGAGAGAGAGAGGGAGAGCAGTGAAGCAGCTTTTCTGACCATCTGGTCAGTTGGATAGCTTAATGGTTGAAACACAAGCTGATAATGAGTCAAGCTAAGTGTAGTGTGTGTGTGTGTGTGTGTGTGTGTGTGTGTGTGTGTGTGTGTGTGTGTGTGTGTGTGTGTGTGTGTGTGTGCGTGTGTGTCTGTGCATGTGCGAGCGCTTGTGTGCATGTACGCATGTCCCCTCTTCGAAGTTCTCCTTTTAACAAGATTTGTCTTTTACGGGTGACTCAGCTGTCGGGGGTGTGCGGGGTGGCGTGTTTGCCAAGGGCAGGATTACTCCGTGTGTGTGAAATCCCACACAGCACCGATGTTCACGTTGGTTTCATACCATCTCTATTTCCAATCCTCCTCCTCTAGTCCTTTTCTCAGCTCACATCTCCGCCTCTTAAACTTCGGGGGCTTAGAGATGTGAAAGAACAAAAAGTATGTATTTGGTTTCATATATTTGTATTAAAAAACTGTCTGTACATAGCATTTAGGGTGCGATCAGTTCTTTATGTTCAGCGCTGCCTGTTGACTAGGGCTGCGACCGTTGGTTCCTTTCTTGCCGATTATTCTATCAATAACTAATCAATTGATGAATTGAATAATAATGTGAAACACATTTTTTTTAAGCACAAATTGTTTTTTAGTACAATGGCAACGCACCAACAAAAATAGCCAATCTACATGTTAACACGTTGTGAACTTGTAGATCACCTATTTTTAGAAATGATTAAAACCGCAATTATTTTATTATTAAAATCAATAATTAGTTATAATTGATTAAATTGAATAGTTTGACTGTTGCAGGCAGCCCTACAGATATGACCCATGTTTTGTTTGTCATCTCTACCCCTCATGCTGTTCATGAGGGCCCCGTTTCTTCAAGAATCCATCCGTGCAAAAGGTGTTGAGTTTGTTAATTCAGCTCAGCATAATTTAACACCCACAGCATTGCATTTGTGTGTGTGATCTAGCTTTAAGAAACGTGATCTTCGGTGGGTTATTCTGGTGTGTGTGACCTAATGAGGGAAGCAACCAGTCCAACCAGACCAACCAAGTCCTGTGCCAATTCACCAGGCAGATGGTTAACACAAACACACACGCACAGACAGACACAAACATCAACGTCTCAGATAGGAATCATGAGCTCTCTGAAGGCCTGTCCCTGAGACGAAGATTAAATCTAAATGCACAGTGCAGTCTTTTTTTTCTTCTTTTTCTTCAGTGGGTAATCTTGATTTAAAAAAAAAATCGCATTAGTCTAAGCTTATCCAGGAAATTGGCCCTTAATGTATTACATCATACCGAAATAAAACAATGGGACGGTTTAGCAGAGGCTCAATTCGTATCCGTGAAGCAAATTGATTTAACCCATTAAGACCGGGAACGCGTCTGTGTGTCGTTTTTTAGATTTCTTTGGGCCATTCACAAATGGCAGCTCTACCAACTCGTACATCTGAGCTTGTAGATCTGCTATTTTTGAAAAATCTTGAAAATGTGTGCAAATCTTTGAATATATATGTATATATATATTTTTTTTTTAAAGCAAACATTTGTAACTCAAATCTTTGCTTCTGGGGGGATTCTACAAATGTCTTCTAAATCCTAACAGTTAAAAAAAAATAACGTATGTTGCTATAATATCAGTGGTTCTCAAACGTTCTCATGTCAAGGACGCCCAAAATAATATGTATTTGGCCGATGATTCCAATCTAAAAATAAGTTGTTCCAGGGACCTTCACGAAGCAAAGATTTGAGTTACAAATGTTCCCTTTAGAAAAAAAATAAAATATATATATATACAAATATTCGCATATTTTTTTTAAATAGCAGATCTACAAGCTCATAGCGCGGCACTCGGTGCCGCGCTATGAGCTTGTAGATCTGCTATTTTTGAATAGCCAAAGAAATTAAAAAATGACAAGATTCTTTCCCGGTCTAAGTGGGTTAAGGAGCTGGACTGGTGTGTCTGCAAGGCTATTGCTTCATCATGTACTGTGGCTCAACGGTTGGTACCTATACTGACAGATCCTTTTTAAATCTCCTACGTTTGACCCACACCCTTAGCAGCTGGGTATCCTGCTGTCCTGGACACATGCTGTACTGAGGCCCTGTGGGGGTCTATGGAAGTAGGGGCTCAATTTCTTTACTTAAGTAGAAGTATCAATACTGCAATACATATAAATACTCTGTTACAAGTAAAAGTCCGGAATTCGACATTTACAAAAGCATTGGCATCCAAATGTACTTAAAAGTACCAAAAGTAAAAGTAAGTTAAGTAAGTAAAGTTTCAAGTTTTCAAATGTGTACAAATCTTTTGAAAATAGCAGATCTACAAGCTCACAATGCGTCGCATCGCGACGCATTGTGAGCTTGTAGATCGGCTATTTTCAAATGGCCGAAATGTATATACAGTAGGGCTGAAGTGGTTAATGTATGGCTTGTAATGACAATCAAAATCTACAAATAACTAGTAACTAAAGTTTTAATATAAGTGTAGTGGAGTAAAAGTACAATATTTGCCTCTGAGATGTAGAGATGTAGTGGCGTAGAATTGGGCATACTCAAGTAAAACTCAAGCAAAATTGTACTTTAGTTTCCACCACTGGCTGCGACTATATTGATAATCATCTTAGCAATGATACTATCGATTACCTTTTTGAGGAGTGCGTTTTGTCTTTGTCATATCAACGAATTGATGCAAAACAAAATGAGATCATGGTACAGTTAGGAGTCGGACCAACTGCTATGTAGACTGAAAGAACGAGCCCAATCGATGGTCTTGAAGGGCGGAGCCAAACCCAGGCGCTGGATTCCAGCGCCTGGGTTTGGAGCACTCTGATTGGTTAGGAGATAACAAGGTCCTAAGACCAGCGTTCCTGCAAGGTTCTCCCAGGCTTTTTTTCTTTTGAAACAAAAAAAAGGCATGGGTTTCCGAGGCTAACTGCTATGCGACTCGTGTAGCTGTGTGGAAAAGGGGGCGAGATGTTGGCAGCACGCCCCAAAAAATCTAAAATGAGTCAAACTGCAGATGCAGGCATGTTTTCCCAGAACATTTGTAGCCGTAAATTGTTTTTTTTTCTCCACTCGCTGGAAATGATCTACAATATCAACAGGGTTGCCTCATGCAAAAGATTGTGTTTCTTCGTCAGAAATACTGAACAGTACATTTTCTGTTTTCGACTGTCCCAGCGAGGAGTTGAACTTAAAGCTGATGTTTTAACCAATCTGTGTGGTCTGTTAATACGATGGAACTAGTGCATCTGCACCCTGGTTGGAGGTGGTCTCCTTGCTGTCTCTTTTGAGACATTTAGACCCATGGTGGTGTTGGTTAAGGACATCTACTGGGTCACAAGTAGCCCTGCCTGAATCTCATAAACCCAGCGGTGGAAAAAGTACTCCATTTCTTTACTTGAGTAAAAAGGAACACAACATTTACTTGAAGAGGCGGTGCCATGGTTTTGCACTTTTTCTGTTTTTCATGTGTCTATGAGGTTGATAGAACTCCATTAACCCCCCTGGTGGTGTTTTTTATGGTGTTTTATGTCTTCTCTGACTATTTGGAGTTTCTACCTGGAGGCTGAAACCTTGAGGGTCAAACGTGCCAATAGAAAAACAGCACTTTAATGACATAGTAAAAACATACCCTCCCCCTCATTATCATAACACAACAGGTGTGGGCATGAGCAGGAGGAGGGACTAGGACAGGTGGGTGGTGCTAAGGTGGTGGAGGAGGTGCTAAGGTGAGAACCAGGTATACTTAATGAACTGGAGCCGTGTCCACATAAAAACATAATTTCAACACTTCCTGTACACTTTTTTGAAAAACATCCTCCTAGTATAACCATAATACCTGATGATTATGTTTTAGGGGGGGGGGGGGGGGGGGGGGGCAATCACTGAAAATCACGGCACCCCGTCTTTAAGTAAAAGTACAAAAGCATTGGTATCAAAATGTACTTAGAGTACAAAAAGTAGAAAGTACTCATTATGCAGAATATCCCATTTTTTCAAATGTATAAGATGTGTAAAAATAGTTTGAAAATAGCAGCTCTACAAGCTCACAATGCGTCTCATTGAGCTTGTAGATCTGCTATTTGCTACCGTCGAGAGCAATAACGGTAACCGTCAGATATAACATTACATAACGAACATGTGCGTCGATGTAAATGAAACTCACTTCCTAAATAGGAGGCCACAGGGCGTTTTATTGTTAATGCAACAAAGGACAAAGACATGTCACAATGTTACATTCACTCCAGCCAACCTTTGTTTACTGTGTGGTGACACTGTGTTTGATCTCACAAACAAAGCAAACGGCAAGAGATACATTCATATGCATTTGTAGGTCGTCCGCAGGTCATTCTGTTATTTGAGTAAAAAGTGTTCTCGCAGTTCTTCTTCCATCGTCTCCGGAGCCTCGTATCGCCTCAAGATTACATTCAGTACAACAGTCTTTTCAAGGCATTGAGAGATGAGAGCTTTTTTTGGAAGGGTTGTCTCGGACATACCTGTGGCCCTGTACTACCTAGAACGGAAGGTATAGTACTGGACAAAATGTGAAATGGCACGCAGTGCCTATATATGCGTGACATGCCCAGTGGTGGAAAGTAACCAAATACATTTACTTAAGTGCTGTACTTTAAGTCCAATTTTGAGGTATTTGTACTTTACTTGAGTATTTCCAATTTCCTATACTTTTACTTCTACTCCACTGCATCTCAGAGGCAATTATTGTACTTTTACTCCACTACAATGATTTGAAAACTTTAGTTACTTTGCAGATATGAATGATTACATCATAAAACATACATTAACCACTTCAACCCTATTTTATACTTAGGCTATTTGAAAATAGCAGATCTACAAGCTCACAACGCGTCGCATCGCGACGCGTTGTGAGCTTGTAGATCTGCTATTTTCAAATATTTGAGTACTTTTACTTATGGTACTTTAAGTACATTTTGATGCCAATGCTTTTGTGCTTTTACTCAAGTCAATTTTGAATTCTGGACTTTTCCTTGTAACAGCGTATTTCTATGTTGCAGTATTGGTACTTTTACTCAAGTAAAGAATTTGAGTACTTTTTCCACCACTGGACATATACCACCAGTCTGACATGTCATATATTTAGTGTACCGGATGTGTCTTGTACTTCCCTGTCTAGTTGCAGTAATACGCTTCGTTTACTGCAACACACAGAGGAATTCATGCGGGGAAAGGTTTTGACCTGTACCAACAGTCACATATTCATTAATAAGGATTACATCAAAGGTTAACTATTTAACTACAGTCGTACATTTCCTTATAGCTCACCGTGTACTGCGTGTTCAAATAGCATTTCCAACAAACGTAGCTATTCAGGCAAGCAAGTCCTACATTACAGCAATGTGACCACTGCCCTTGCACATCACCATCATAGCGTGTCCAGAAATCCCATCGAAAACAAAACCTGTGAACCGTTTGATTTAGCCCGGCAGCGCCGGACTGATCACGCGGGATCACAACCCTTGCCTGTGACCCCCCCCACCAGCGTTGCCAGATTCTGTGCGAGAAACAAGCAAGCAACCAGGTCTAGGAAAACCAGCCCAAAAGAAGCGACTATGCGCCACATGAGCACTTTAACATATCAGCTATTTGAAAATAGCAGATCTACAAGCTCACAACGCGTCGCGATGCGACACGTTGTGAGCTTGTAGATCGGCTATTTTCTAATAAAATCGTGCGGGGGAAATTATAATAAGCGCGATCAGTCTGGCGCTGCCAGGCTACTTTTGATTGTCGTACGTGCATTTCTCTTGAAAGTATCCGACCCCCAGACTAAAACCACCCGGGGGCTTTGTTGAGACTGCAGACAAATCCGATTTGTTTCTCAAATCTGATCTTTATTATTCTCTGTTATTTGCGAGTGATCAGATCGGATTTGTGTGTCCAGACATCTTCGATCTGCAGCGGTTGCTGTTTATTCTCTGTCATACGACACAGTGTCAAAAATCTGTTTTCATGTGTGTGGGTTTTTTTCTCTCTTCAGACTTCAGACAAAAATCTGATTTTGGGTTGCCAGTCTGAACATGAACCAAGTTATCCGTCGTCTTTGTCCCTTTTGTTTCGTACCACGCCGTCTGCGTCACCGCTCCGCACGTAAGGATAGTGTAGTAGTACTCCTCTACCAGGAAGTGTTTGTGAGAGAACCGTTTGTATGCAAAACCTGAAGTATCATTGAAACCGCGTTGCCTGATATTGTGGTTTTGACGACGTTATAGGCTCTGGTTTCCCTGCTGGTTTCCCCCCGTAGTAGTCGAGCAAGTTATCAAAGTGACGGCGAAAACGGAATGGAATTTACCTGAGTGTGCAAAAAATATTCAACCTTCATTCAACCGTCCGAAAAAAATGTTTAGTTTTTCTTTCCCTTCCCCCCTATAGCAGTCCTTCTTAAGACAGTTACTTCTTCTTGGTCTCGTCGTAGAAGCTGCGACAAAGCAGCAGTCCCGAAATGGGGGGTTGGGGGGGGTTTTTATGTGCAGGGAGGATCGTCGGAAGGCGTCATGGGGCTACGCGGCGGGGGCGCCGTGCTCAGGGAACGGAAGGCGAAGATGGAGGGGTCGTAGGTGTACCTGGGCGGAGGGCGAGCGCCACCGCCGGTCAGATTCTGTTGGAGAGAGACAAGGGAGGGGAGAGGGGGAAAAAAAACGTGGGTTAATGAGACCGATTGATGGGGTCAAAAAGTGGGATGCCAAGGGTTAACCACTTAAACCCATTAAGACCTGGAACGCGTCTGTGTCATTTTTAGATTTGAGCTGTTCAAAAATAGCAGATCTACAAGCTCGTAGCGCGGCACCGAGTGCCGCGCTACGAGCTTGTAGATCTGCTATTTTTGAAAAAAAAAATGTGTGCAAATCTTTGAATATATATATATTTTTTAAAGCAAACATTTGTAACTCAAATCTTTGCTTCTGGGGGGTCCCTGGAACAACATATTTTGAGATGGGGTCCGCGGCCAAATACATATCATTTTGGGGGTCCTTGACGTTAAAAAGTTTGAAAACCACTGACATAGCAACATTTTGTAGAATCGGAACCTCAGGCCTTAATGGGTTAAACCCTTAGTCGGCCGGTGTCACCCAGGGCTCCATGCTATGTCCACTACTATTGTCCCTCAACGCCAAATCTCACAACGGACGAGACGCGACGCAAGCTCGTAGATCACCTATTTTCGCCGAATGTTTGCCCCCAGAATAGGGACCCTAAAATGGACCGAAACGGCAGGTCAACATCATTACTGCTCATTTACAGGTCAGCAGCACTTGGGTTACTGTTGCTAGGAATGCAACACTGCGTATAGTGCCTTTTTTTTATATCCTTTTTTCTTGATAGCACACGTCTTTAGGCTTAACAGTCAAAGTCATGAGAATGCGGGAAAAGTGCCTGAAAACGACACTATAGGCAGAGCAACAAGTACACGCCGAGGGGGAGGAAAACAAAACGAGTGCTTCTTGTTACAATAGTGGACTTTTTCATTCATGGTGTAAGTTCAGTGAATGCTTTTCCACTCACAGAGCCAACCCCCCCCCCCACTCCCCCCCCCCCCCGGTAGAGTCTCACTCTTAGCAGCTCTCTGCAGGACCTGACCGTCTAAAATTAGCCCTGGTCATTTTCCCTCCCCGACAGGAAATGGCTTTGTGTGATTTGGCACAGTGAGGTAGTAGCACTCCCCCCCCCCCCCCCCCCCCGTTCCCTGCTGCGGGAGAGGGGGGAGGGGGGGGGGGGGGGGGCTTGTGGAAAGGTGGGCCGGGAGTGGGCCTTGAGATGGATCAGTAATAATCAGAAACTGACCTTACAGTTGTTTGTTTGTGTGTGTGTGTGTGTGTGTGTGTGTGTGTGTGTGTGTGTGTGTGTGTGTGTGTGTGTGTGTGTGTGTGTGTGTGTGTGTGTGTGTGTGTGTGTGTGTGTGTGTGTGTGTGTGTGTGTGTGTGTGCGTGTGTGTGCGCGCGTGTGCATGTGTGTGAGACAGTGGTGGAACAAATACGCAATTATTTTACTCAAGTAAAAGTATCAATACTGCAATGTAGAAATACTCTGTTACAAGTAAAAGTCTGGAATTCAAAATGTACGTAAAAGTGCAAAACTATTGGTATCAAAATGTACTTAAAGTACCAACAGTAAAAGTGCTCATTGTGCAGAATGTCCCGTTTGAAGTTTTCTTAATGTATACAAATCTTTTGAAAATAGCCGATCTACAAGCTCACAATGCGTCGCATCGCGACACATTGTGAGCTTGTAGATCGGCTATTTTCAAATGGCCCGAAAAATGAATATAGGGTTGAGGTAGTTAATGCATGTTCTGTAATAACAATCAAAATCTACAAAGTAACTAAAGTGTTCAAAGAATTGTAGTGGAGTAAAAAGTACACTTTTGCCTCTGGGAGGTAGTGGAGTAGAAGTAAAACAGTACTTGAGTACATGCACTTAGTTACTTGCTGCTGTTTGTGAAGCGCTGGGCACAAGGTTATAGGAAAAGTACCCGGGGTGGCACTGAGCCATATGTGGGCACAGCCAGCGCCGTAGGCAGCTTCTATGTTACAAGGCTAATAGCGCTGTTGCTATTGACTTCAGTCAATTGGGACTCGATGCTGACGACTGGGGCCAGCAAGCACGGCAACAAATTCCCCGTGCCGTTTAAGAGGTGTCTGACACACCGAGGTCGAAGTCGGTGTAAGGATAACACTATGAAAACACTATTCTTTGGCTATTCAAAAAGAGCAGATCTACAAGCTCGTAGCGCGGCACCGAGTGCCGCGCTACGAGCTTGTAGATCTGCTCTTTTTTTTTTGAAAAATCCAGATTTTATTTTTTTTGCAAATCTTTGAATATATATTTTTTTAAAGCGAACATTTGTAAATCAAATCTTTGCTTCTAACTAAATATTTTTAGATGGGGGGGGGGGGTCCGCGGTCCAAATGCATATCATTTTGGGGGTCCTTGACATGAAAAAGTTGGAGCACCACCGATGTAGCAACATACCGTTAGGATTTAGAAAACATTTTTAGGTGTGTGTTTGGCCGCGGACCCCCATCTCAAAATGTTTTGTTCGAGGGATGATTTTTCAGAGTGCCGCGCTACAAGCTTGTAGATTTACTGTTTTTGAATAGTCAAATAAATGACACGGATGCGTTCCCGGCCTTAATGGGTTAACCACTTAAAGCCCTATTTCATGCTTCGTCATACGGTGGTGTTGGGACGGCGAAAGCAACCGATCTACAAGCTCACGGCGCGTTGCAGCGCGGGCCGCGTTGTGGAGCTTGCGCATCCGCTGTTTTTGACGACGTTCGCGTTTTAACCCATTGAGGCGGCCTGAGGTTCCGATTCTACAAAATGTCTTGTGACAAACTCATGTTACTATATCAGCGGTTCTCAAACCTTTTCGTGTCAAGGACCCCCAAAATGATTTGGCCGCCGACCCCCCATCTGAAAATATGTTGTTCCAGGGACCCCCAGAAGCAAATAATTGAGTTAAAAATGTTCGCTTTAAAAACATATACACGAAAAGATTTGCACACATTTCCACGATTTTTCACAAATAGCAGATCCACAAGCTCATAGCGCGGCACTCGGTGCCGCGCTATGAGCTTGCGGATCTGCTATTTTTGACTAGCCAAAGTATAAAATAATGGTTTAAGTTGTTACACAGATGCGTTCCCCCGCTTAAACGGCTTAAATGACTCTCAAAACCGCGAGGCCAGGTTTAAAGTGGCTACGGAAGAGTTAATGATGGTATCGGCCCCACGGACGTGACTGGTTAAGATGTTTTCCATATGGTACTGTAGCTGTAAGTCAATACGATTGCTTTGGGAAAAGAGGAGCACCTCTTTAAAGCTGGATATCCCTGTTCACGTGTCACCCTGAGCATGTTTACCGTTCCCCACAGAGCCGTCCTGTGTACTCGCCCCGCACGCTGACAGACGTGTAAGGCCCAAAGGGTTCAGACTAAGTTCAAGACGCGTAGCCGAGTCACTGCAGACCCAACTGCTAATTACTGGTGGTGGACAGTAAACTAAGTACATTTACTTAAGTACTGTACTTAAGTACAATTTTGAGGTATTTGTACTTTACTTGAGTATTTCCAATTTTCAGTTCTTTCACTTCTACTCCACTGCATCTCAGAGGCAAATATTGCACTTTTACTCCACTACAGTTATTTGAAAACTTTAGTTGCTAGTTACTTTTCAGATATAAATGATGATATTATGAAACATACATTAACCACTTTAGCCCTATTTTATACATAGGCTATTTGAAAATAGACGATCTACAAGCTCACAACTTGCTTGTAGATCTGCCATTTCTGCTAGAAATCTGCTATTTTTAAACATTTTAGTACTTTTACTTTTGGTAAATGGTGCATTCATATATAGCGTTGTGAGCTTGTAGATCTGCTATTTTCAAACATTTTAGTACTTTTACTTTTGGTACTTTAAGTACATTTTGATGCCAATACTTTGGTAATTTTACTTCTAATTCCGGACTTTCACTTGTAACCGAGTACGTCTACATTGCAGCATTGATACTTTTACTTAAGTAAAACATTTGAGTACTTTTTATACCACGGCTAATTACACGCTATAAGAGCCAGATGAAAGGCTGAAGGAGTGTGTGTGTGTCTGTGCTAGCGCAGCGCGCCACATTCCTGCCGTTCTTCGCACGGAGTTCGTTTCTCGACTAGTTTGAGAGAGAAAACGGTCTCTAGTGTCAACAAGTTATAGCTCGAGAGGACATCTTGGGATTAACCTATTGTAGTCCCGCCCACTGGTCGCTAATCAAGCACCCACAGAGCCCGTCGTGCTGTTTTTCGCTCTTGAGACACTGAAGTAGGGCTGGGGCGATGTGGCTTTGAATCAATACCACCATTACTTCAAACTTTTGCCTCGATCACGATTAATGAGCGATGAGTGCCGTGGTTTTCAGTGATTCCCCCCCCCCCCCAAAGCATAATCGTCAGGTAGTACGGTTATACTAGGAGGAAGATTTTTTTCAAAAAAAGTGTACAGAAAGTGTTAAAATTATGTTTGTATGTGGACACGCCTCCAGTTCATTAAGTATACCTGGTTCTCACCTTAGCACCTCCTCCACCACCTTAGCACCACCCACCTGTCCTAGTCCCTCCTCCTCCTCCTCATGCCCACACCTGTTTGTGTTATGATAATGAGGGGGAGGGTATAATTTGACTGTGTCATTAAAGTGTTGTTTTTCTATTGGCACGTTTCACCCTCAAGGTTTCAGCCTCCAGGAAGGAAACTCAAAATAGTCAGAGAAGACATAAAAACACCATAAAAACACCACCATTTTATGTCCATTCATGCTCTGTCTCTCGACCAACCATCTCTCGCATCTCAGTCGCTCTGCCCTCAACCCCCCCCCCCCACCCCATGCTGGCTGAAAGCAGATAGGATCACCCCTCCGCTGCTACATCCTATGTGAACGCTCCCACCTCGCCCTGCCCATTCATCTCCAAAACAAAAACCTACAGCGCACACCAGCCAAGGTTCAGCATTGTCCTCCCGCCAGTGGTGTAAAGTAACTTAACCCATTAAGACCTGGAACTGTGTCATTTTTAGATTTGAGCTAAAAAGCATTATTTTACACTTTGGGCTATTCAAAAATAGCAGATCTACAAGCTCATAGCGCGGCACCGAGTGCCGCGCTACGAGCTTGTAGATCTGCTATTTTTGAAAATTCTTGAAAATGTGTGCAAATATATATTTTTTAAGCGAACATTTTTAACTCAAATCTTTGCCTCTGGGGGGTCCCTGGAACAAAATATTTTAATGGGGGTCCGCGGCCAAATACATATCATTTTGGGGGTCCTTGACATGAAAAAGATTGAGCACCACTGATATAGAAACATACGTTTTTCAGAAAACTGTTGGGATTTAGGAGACATGTAGAATCGGCTTAAGGTCTCAATGGGTTAAGTACATTTACTCAAGTGCTGTACTTAAGTACTGTTGTGAGGTATTTTTTTTTACTTTACTTTACTGGAGTATTTCCAATTTTCTGTACTTACTTTTTACTCCACTACATCTCTGAGGCAAATATTGTACTTTTATTTGAAAACTTTAGTTACTAGTTACTTTGCAGATATAAATGATTATAAAACACACATCAACCACTTTAGCTCTATTTTATACATAGGCTATTTGAAAATAGCAGATCTACAAGCTCACAATGCGTCGCATCGCGACGCATTGTGAGCTTGTAGATCTGCTATTTTCAAACATTCTAAGTAAAACATTCGAGTACTTTTTCCACTACTGCCTCCCCTGCTACCGCCACGGCCATCATCACCCCCCCACCGACACTGTCATCACCCGCTGCTCTACGGCCCCCATAACCACTCCCATCCCTCTGCGTTCCAGCTGCCTTCTGAGACGGGCCCCCCCCCCCCCCGTCTCAGAAGGGGGGGGGCCCATCCATCCATCCCTCGCCCCCCTTCCATGATCCGGTGTCTCTCCTCTGGACTGTGGCCAGGACACTGAGGAGGGGCTGACAGATAAAAAGACAGAGAAGCCAGAACTGGTGAAGTTATATGAGAGAGAGAGAGAGAGAGAGAGAGAGAGAGAGGGGGGGGGGCATATCACGGCGCACAGTAGTGGCACAAAAGAGAACGGGGTCACAGAGGTTTCTGGGGGCCCCCCCTGGGGGCCACACACGGCTCATCAGTGGTGTAAAGCGACTAAGTACATTTACTCAAGTACTGTACTTAATTAAGTACAATTCAGAGGTACTTTTACGTTACTAGAGTATTTCCACATTTCTGTACTTTTACTTCTACTCCACTACGTCTCAGAGGCAAATATTGTACTTTTACTCCACTACAATTATTTGGAAACCTTAGTTACTAGCTACTTTGCGGGTATAAATGATTACATTATAAAACGTACATTAACCACGTTAGCCCTATTTCATACCTAGGCTATTTGAAAATAGCCGATCTCCAAGCTCACAACGCGTCGCATCGCAGCGCGTTGTGAGCTTGTAGATCAGCAATTTTCAAACATTTGAGTACTTTTACTTTTGGTACTCTAAGCACATTTTGATACCAATACTTTTGTACTTTTAACTCAAGTCAATTTTGAATTCCAGACTTTCACTTGTAACAGAGTACTGCTACATTGCAGTATTGATACTTTTACTTAAGTAAAACATTCGAGTACTCCGCTGGAACGCGGCCAGCCGCCCATAGACGTCACTGACACAGCGACAACAACGCTCACTAACGGGACCAGCAGGAACGGGAGATAATAATGAGCAATATCTCCAACGTATCAGCGGAGCGACACAGCTATAGCAGCCGGCAGGGGCTAAAAATGGAAAATGACTTCATCCTGGCGAATGCGCCACAAGGGAACCGCATAACACCCTATACCTCCTCCTCTTCTTCCGGGCTCTTCTCCGTCTCATTGCCGCTCAAAAATAGCAGATCTACAAGCTCATAGCGCGGCACTCGAGTGCCGCGCTATGAGCTTGTATATCTGCTATTTTTTTTTATCGTGAAAATGTGTGCAAATCTTTGAATATATCTTTTTTTTCTTTAAAGCGAACATTTTTAACTCCAATCTTTGCTTCTGGGGGGTCCCTGGAACAACATATTTTGAGCTGGGGGTCCGCGGCCGAATACGTTAAATCTGGGGGTCCTTGACATGAAAAAGTTGGAGCACCACTGATATAGTAGCATACTGTTAGGATTAAGAAAGCATTTTTAGATATGTATTTGGCCACGGACCCCCCATCTCAAAATATGTTGTTCCAGGGACCCCCCCAGAAGCAAAGATTTGAGTTAAAAGCGTTCGCTATAATATTCAAAGATTTGCAAGAATTTTCTACCACAGATCTACCGCACTATGAGCTTGTAGATCCGCTATTTTGTAATTGCCAAATAAATCTTAAAATGACTCATGATGCTTTCGCGGTCTTGGTGGATTAAGTGGTGCCTCTCGGTGCAACTGGATGCGACTGGATCGGTGTACCCGAGGTTGTGCTGTCGGTACCGTACTGTACGCGTTCGTGGTCGCACAGACGGATGTCCGTGACACAAACAAGGCGCGTCATAAGCTTCAACAGACACCGTCCCACACAATGTGATAATAACGTCGCTTTTTTTTCTCACCACCAACACAGCATGTCCTTCTGGAGCAGCCATGGTCTGTGCCAAGGTATACCCAGGCAGGCTCCTTCCAACCGATGCGAGCTCTCTCCAACCCGCTTCCCTTACCCAGCAAACAAAACCAAAACCAGTGCACATCCTGTGTGTACAGATAGTGCAGAGACCAGTGGTGGAAAGTAACTAAGTACATTTACTTAAGTGCTGTACTTAAGTACACTTTTGAGCGATTTGTGCTTTACTTGAGTGTTTTCCAATTTTCGGTACTTTTACTTCTACACCACTACATCTCGATTATTTGAAAACTTTAGTTACTAGTTACTTTGTAAATTTACTGTAAATACATTTTGGCCATTTGAAAATAGCAGATCTACAAGCTCACAATGCGTCGCGATGCGACGCATTGTAAGCTTGTAGATCTGCTATTTTCAAAAGATTTATACACTTGAAAACTTGTGAAAGTGGACATTCTGCATAATGAGTACTTTCTACTTTTGGTACTTTAAGTACATTTTGATACCAATAATTTTGTACTTTAACTCAAGTAAATTTTGAATTCTGTGACTTTTACTTTTTACATTGCAGTATTGATACTTTTGCTTAAGTAAGAAATGTGAGTACTTTTGCCACCACTGGCAGAGACCAAACTTCACTCCACTTGGCCATGGGGGTTGATATTCTGCTCATGAGCTTCGGGCAGTACCAATTGTCAAACAGTAGACGTCCTAACCGACGCCAGGGTCTGCATTTCGCAAGGATAGAGCAGCACGACCACCTCCAACCGCTGCAGACGTGCCAAATTTTGTTCATTCAAATTATTTCCAGATTGCGGCTTTAATTTAACTCTGCAAGTGTAAGAAGTAGTCGTTTTAGTTCAATTAACACTCAGAAAACAGTCTGAGAATACATTAAAGCAGTGGTTTTCAACCTTTTTCGTGTCAAGGACCCCCCAAATTGACACACATTAGCCCACGGACCCCCATTTGAAAAAAATACGCCGGGACCCCCAATAAGAGAAGATTTTTTTTACGGCTCTAGCAGTGATTCTCAACCATTTTGATTTCAAGGACCCCCAGTTTAACATGCATTAGGGCAACGGACCCCCATTTAATGGCATTTATATCTCTGGGACCGCAATTTCTATTATAAAATCAATGTTAATGTAACTCTCAGAGTGTACAAATGGAACCAAACGGACCCGTTAGGGTCCGTTTGGTTCCATTTGTACACTCTCAGAGTACACTCTGATTTGTACACTCTCAGAGTTACAGACCCATTTGGTTCCTATCCATCGTTTAGCTGGGGACCCCCTGGAACTCCCTCAAGGACCACTGGTGGTCCCCGGACCACTGGTTGAGAACCACTGTATTAGAGGCTTATGAATGTATTCCTGTTCCCTCACAAGAAAGAAAGCTAGTGTAATAACTGTCAGAAGCAATAAATGGCTGACAGTTGTCAGACATTGTATCGTAGCATTGTTTGGCTGGGCTTTGATGTGTGCGAAAAGCAAACTCACGACGGACTGTCACATTACGTCTCAAGCGTGGCTCTGTCACCACAAGGGCATGGGAACAAAACATCGTTGCCAGATGCATGTCGTCCCAGCATGCAGTTGGAGAGGCATCAAGGTACTAGACTGGCCCGTTCACGAGGAAACCGAGTCAACCTTGCAACCTTATCGCCTCCGTAATGGATACCTAGATCTGGACTGCCTATTGTGGCACTGCATGAAAGAAAGGGACTCTCTCTCTGTGCGTGTGCGTGTGCGTGTGTGTGTGTGTGTGCGCGCGTGTGCAGATCTACAAGCTCATAGCGCTGCACCGAGTGCCGCGCTATGAGCTTGTAGATCTGCTATTTTTTGAAAAATAGTGATTTTTTTTTTCAAATCTTTGAATATATATATGTTTTTAAAGCGAACATGTTTTAACTCTGTTACAACTTCTGGGGGGGGGGACCCTGGAACAACGTATTTTGAGATGGGGGGTCCACGGCCAAATACATTTTTAAAAAATCACACCCTGTGTGAAGGAAGCGGTGCCTTTGGGGCGGGGCTTAACTCATTTCAGTTCGTCCCTATTGGTGGTCTGAGTTGACTTACCAAATTTGTACTTGGTAGCATGCTGCAAACTGGAATGATGGCTGTTTAAAGCCCAGCCAATGGGCAGACAGAGGGGGCGGGGCTTAAGTAATTACAGTTCGTCCCTATTGCTGGTTTTAGTCCATGTACAAAATTTGTACTCCGTAGCATGCTGCGAACTTGAGTTATGGCTGTTTGAAGGCCAGCCAATGGGAAGACAGAGGGGGCGGGGCTTCAGCAATTCATGCTGGTCCCTATTGGTAGTCTAAGTCCACATACCAAATGTGGACTTGGTGGCATGCTGCAAACTGGAGTTATAGCTGTTTAAAATCCCGTGCTCATCCCGTGCTCATACGGGCGCTGGGGGTCCCTGGACCCCTCTTTGATAACGTCAGCAAGTCATGTGCCTCGCTATTGGTGGTGTAAGTCCACATACCAAATTTGGACTTGGTGGCAGGCTTCAAACTGGAGTTATAGCTGTTTAAAATCCCGTGACCTAAACGGGCGGACGGACATAGCATACGCGGGGGGTCCCTGGACCCCGCTTTGATAACTTCAGCAATTCATGCTCGTCCCTATTGGTGGTGTAAGTCCACATAGCCAAATTTGGACTTGGTGGCAGGCTTCAAACTGGAGTTATAGCTGTTTAAAATCCCGTGCCCTAAACGGGCGGACTGACATAGCATACGCGGGGGGTCCCTGGACCCCGCTTTGATAACTTCAGCGATTCATGCTCGTCCCTATTGGTGGTGTAAGTCCACATACCAAATTTGGACTTGGTGGCAGGCTTCAAACTGGAGTTATAGCTGTTTAAAATCCCGTGCCCTAAACGGGCGGACTGACATAGCATACGCGGGGGGTCCCTGGACCCCGCTTTGATAACTTCAGCAATTCATGCTCGTCCCTATTGGTGGTGTAAGTCCACATACCAAATTTGGACTTGGTGGCAGGCTTCAAACTGGAGTTATAGCTGTTTAAAATCCCGTGCCCTAAACGGGCGGACGGACATAACATACGCGGGGGGTCCCTGGACCCCTCTTTGCTAACTTCAGCAAGTCATGCTCGTCCCTATTGGTGGTCTAAGTCCACATACCATATTTGGACTTGGTGGCATGCTGCAATCTGGAGTTATAGCTGTGTAAAATCCCGTGCTCATCATCCCGTGCTGATACGGACGGACGGACGGACATACGGACAAAGTCAAGCTTAGAGCGGTTGGCACCGCTAAAAAACCTGTTAGGATTTAAAAGACATTTTGCAGAATCCTCCCAGAAGCAAAGATTTGAGTTACAAAATGTTCGCTTTAAAAAAAAGATTCATATTCAAAGATTTGCCCACATTTTCACGTTTTTTTCTTAAAAAATAGCAGATCTACAAGCTCATAGCGCGGCACTCGGTGCCGCGCTACGAGCTATTTTTGAATAGCCAAAGAAATCTAAAAATGACACACAGAGGCGTTCCCGGTCTTAATGGGTTAATAACCACATTGGACCCATTGCAAAAGAACGTTTTTGGACATAGCCTACAAGGTTTCTGGCGGACAGCGACGAGACATACTGCATTCTCCCACCTCGCGCTCCCCCCCAAGAAGCCACATGCCACGCGGACGGGGCTCAGCTTGAGATAACGGCGTCGCGAGGGGCCTGTCAGAAAAAAATTGCGTGAATGAATGTTTAGAAATTGTGTTTTCTGCACTGGAGAGAGAGACGGGGAGTGGAGAAGAAAGGCGGCGCAGCATGGGACACACTGAACATCTCCCCCCGGGTGTATAGCTGAACCCGGCCTCCTCGTGTTCATGGGGAAGAGCGAGGGGAGGGGGGAATGGAGGGTGTTACCGCACTTCAAACAAACTCGGTGCCAGCGCAGCACTCGCCATTCTGCCTCGTTATCGTGGTCTTTTTTTTTGTTTTTCCTGTGCTTAAACATTAGCCTCCGGCTTCATTACCTTTGTGGCTGAGGGGAGGGTCAGGGTAATGGCTGGACTGGCTATAACTAAAAACCGCCCCAGACCGGCTGGGCTACACAGTAGTTCAGTTCAAGACTGTGTCATTTTAAGATTTCTTTGGCTATTAGAAAATAGCATTTCTACAAGCTCATAGCGAGGCACTCGGTGCCGCGCTATGAGCTTGTAGATCTGCTATTTTTGAATAGCCCGAAGAAATCAAAAAATGACACAGATGCGTTCCCGGTCTTAACACATCGGGTACCAGTCGCGTAGATCTACGCCAAACGATTTAAAGCCGCAGTGTGCCAGTCGCGTAGATCTACGCGACTCGCATTTCCCATGTTAAATCGAAAAAGTGCACATTCCGGAATTTTTTTCGACCCATTTCCGGTTCCGGGGCCGACCGGAAACAAAATAAAACTGGTTCCGGTTTTTTCGCTCGCATCCGTTTCCTGTCTGGGCGTCAGCTTAGAATGGATTTATCTCCCTTGTTGTTTTCCTCACCGCATCGTCCTGTCTAACGTTCTCGCCTGTAACTTCAAGATGGCGGCACGGATCGGCTCGGATTTTTTTGTTGTTGTTTTTCACGGATCCCGTGTTTGTGTCGAACCAAATGAACGCGGATTTTAAACGGATTTAGCGGGGGCTATGACGACATGAAAAAAACAAAAAAACAACAAAAAGAGCTTGGCACTGGTAGGTACATTATGAGATTAACCTCTGGCGTCCAATGTGTTAAAGGGTTAATACCACTTGCATGACCAAAAAGTACCATACATACAGTACATGAGGCACATGTGTGGTACTTTTTTGCAAAATACAACATGTTGCTTTATTCATGTGGGAACGTGTAACGGCTTCAATAACAACTGAACTCACCCGAATCTTTATTGTGCGTGTTTTCCCCCCGCAGTTCTTCTTCAGCAGCATTTTCTGTGGGGAACAAAAATACCCATGCAGTGAATTAATTCATATATTCACCATGGATAGTTTCTACATACATCCTGTCTTTGGCATTGAACGTTAAGAAAAGATACATTCCTGTTTGCCTTTTAGGCTTCATAAAACCCACAGGGCAGATATACAAAGAAATGACATATTTAATAACTTTATACTTTCAAACAAAAAAAGGAA
Organism: Gymnoscopelus microlampas; assembly: GCF_963454915.1. Classification (NCBI taxonomy): domain Eukaryota; kingdom Metazoa; phylum Chordata; class Actinopteri; order Myctophiformes; family Myctophidae; genus Gymnoscopelus; species Gymnoscopelus microlampas. Next base: position 9,310,515 of record NC_139957.1, read on the forward strand.
ATATAGTGGAAACAAGCCATCGTGATGTGTCAGCTTGTAGACCTAATATTTCCGCTATTTAAATATTTTTAAACATGGAAACAGTTATGACGATTATGCATAACAATTGAGATGATATAAAATATATGCAACTCGACAACTACAGTATCTAATAAATTGTGACAGGCATACACACACACACACACAGACCCTCTTCTAGACGACTCATCCCGCACGAGCCACGTCGTAAAAAAACACAGTCATGGTAATTGTTTGAGTGTCATTTCTAACGTCAAACGGGGTACATGTCGTGTATTCGGTTGCGCGGTTCAGGACACCGAACACCGAACGTATCAACTAATGCTGAATCAGGGTCGATCGAGGAAGTTCCGCGATTCCAGCCGTCTCACTGAAACCCAAACAGTGGGTCAATGAGGCTTATGTAATATCCTGTCTTTATAGGCTCCCCTGGCCTTCCACGCACGCAGCACCCGCTCATGCTCATAAACGGTGGGGGGGGGGGGGGGGGGGGGGGGTGTGGAGGCGGCTCACAATCAAGGAATTGTCTCGGGTCGGGGAGGTACTACTAGGCTTCCAAAAAAGGGGGGAAAGGGAAGCCCTGGGAAGAATAGGGCAGCACAAGACCCCTGCTGCTGCCAAACTGGGAGAGCCTGTGTGTGTGTGTGTGTGTGTGTGTGTGTGTGTGCACTGTGCTGTGCACTTGCCCTCACGCTTGTAACCCCCCCGCACGCACGCACGCACACACACACACTCACACAGTACTTTAGTACATGTACTTGTACATGTCTAAGCTATTTCTCATAGCTTGGACAGTCCCTTCATGTGCTTCAGTTTATTTAAAGCTGCAATCCGTAGGTTTCATGTTGTCCCACCTGGAATTCAAAAACCCTCTCTCACATGGGAAACCAAACATTTCCTACCACTCTTCCGGGAAGGAATCCTCGCTTGGTACGGGGAGATAGTTGTGCTTATGGGCTTCAGACAGTACTACTTGTCAACCAGTAAAGTGTCCCACCCGACACCAGGGTCTACGTGTCAATGGAGGCCCACCTCAAACCACTGCAGATGTGCTAGTTATATGGCATTAGCGTACTCTACCATACAGACTGGTTAAACCATTCTCAAAGTGGGGTCCGGGGACCCCCAGGGGTCCTTGGGGGGGTTACCAGGGGGTCCCCAGCAAAATGTGTTAATATAGCGTCACAATCATTTTAACCCCTTTAACCATATTTTATACTTTGGCCATTCAAAAATAGCAGATCTACAAGCTCATAGCACGGCACCGAGTGCCGCGCTATGAGCTTGTAGATCTGCTATTTTTTGAAAAATCGTGAAAACGTGTGCACATCTTTGAATATATCGCTTTTTAAAGCGAACATTTGTAACTCAAATCTTTGCTTCTGGGGGGGTCCCTGGAACGATTTTTTTTTAGATGGGGGTCCGCGGCGAAATACATATCATTTTGGTGGTCCTTGACATGAAAAAGTGTGAGAACCACTGGGTTAAAACTCACGTCAACTCACGTCATTAAAACTCACGTCATTAAAATAGGTTCCAGATTGCAGCTCTCTATGTCATCCCACTGCCCAGGAGCAACCTGTGGCGTATCGTATGAAATCACCAATTGTTTTCCCAAGCTGTCCAACCAGGGGAATTCCCATTTTTTTTCGTCCAATCGTCATTGACCAATCAAACCTAGCCACTTAATGACTTTGGCAACAAGTGTCCGCCCCCTTGCGGACACGCCCATTTCCAAGCACAAGATCAGTGTCTCCCAAACTTGTGAACCCGATCAGCAAAAAAAAAATGGACATCTGCCACGCAAAACTGTTTGTCATCCATGATAATCAGGGCCGACAAAACAATGGAGGGCCCACATCTGAGCAATTGGGGGGGCCGAGGATTAGCATGCATGATGGATTAACAGAGGCTGAAAGAAAACAGCCCCCGCTGCCCCCCTTGACCGCGCCTTTAACCCATTAAGACCGGGAACGCGTCCGTGTCATTTTATAAGATTTTGTTTAGGCTATTCAAAAATAGCAGATACACAAGCTCGTAGCGCGGCACCGAGTGCCGCGCTACGAGCTTGTATATCTGCTATTTTAGAAAAAACTTGAGGATTTGTGGACATTTTTGAATGTATATTTTTTTGAAGCGAACATTTGTAACTCAAATATTTTGCTTCTGGGGGGTTCTACAAATGTCTTCTAAATCCTAACAGTTTTTTTTTTTTTAAACGTGTGTTGCTATAATCAGTGGTACTTTTTCATGTCAAGGACCCCCAAAATGATATGCATGTGGCCGCGCATGAGCTTGTAGATCTGCTATTTTTTTAATAAGCCAAAGAAATCTAAAAATTACACATAGATGCGTTCCCGGTCTGAATGGGCTAAGAATATTATCAGATAAATAAATGTATCAGCAAGGTTGAAAGCTCACGCTGTTCTCGCACGCCCGGGGACCACGGCTGCACTTCGTGTTTGTCAAACCCACTGGCTGTATTGGACGTGTCCTACGTTTGGGCTGTGAACTTGAACCTTTTTCCCTCCCCGAGAGCCAGTCCTGAAGCCTCTCAGGTTGGATAAGATTTTCAAAAGCGTACATTTTGCTGCTTCTCGTTCTGCTTTTTGACAAACCTATATAGCAGTGGTGTAAATGTACTCAAGCACTGTACTTAAGTACAACTTTGAGGTAACTGTACTTTACTTGAGTATTTCCAATACTTTTGCTTCTACTCAGGGCCGGTGGAGGGCTGATTCCTTTGATGCGCCCCCGCGCGTGCGTTGGACCCTTGCGCCAACGCACCCTTGCACCCTTGCACGCGGTTCTGGGCGGATTATGATACTTTTTTTTGTGTCTTTGGTTACTTTATTTCGGTGTTAGGGTTAGGGTTAGGTTAGGGTTGTGTTATTTAATTCTGATTTTACCGATGTATTATCATTATTATTATTTTTTCCCGACTTTTTTTGCCGCCTCTCCAAACTGCCGCTCTAGGCGGCCGCCTAGGTCGCCTTAATGGGTGCGCCGGCCCTGTTCTACTCCACTACATCTCAGAGGCAAATATTGTACTTTTATTCCACTACAATTATTTGAAAACTTTACTTACTAGTTACTTTGCAATTATCAATTATTACATTATAAAACATACATTAACCACTTCAGCCCTATTTTATACCTTGGCTATTTGAAAATAGCAGATCTACAAGCTCACAACGCGTCGCATCGCGACGCGTTGTGAGCTTGTAGATCTGCTATTTTATTGGCCCATGAGCAGAGGGAGAGCTGGGTGACTGCACGGCAAAATCCTCAGTGTTAATTTAACCCTGAGGGTTAAAAAAAAAAAAACAACCACGGAGGACTTTACTGTGTGGACGTGGCTGAGCTATATGAGGGGTTAATGGTGGAGCTGAGCACCGTCTGCCTGTCTACCTCTGTAGGCCCCCTATTGTATTCCCTCACAGCACCTCCCATTCCACTTGACTGAATGCACACACACGCACACACACACACACACACACACACACACACACACACACACACACACACACACACACACACACACACACACACACACACACACGCACACACACAGATACACTCATACCCAGTGGTGGAGAAAGTACTCGAATGTTTAACTTAAGTAAAAGTATCAATACTGCAATGTAGAAGTACTCTGTTACAAGTAAAAGTCCGGAATTCCAAATTTACTTGCGCACAAGTACAAAAGTATTGGTACCAAAATGTACTTAAAGTACCAAAAGTAAAAGTACTAAAATGTTTGAAAATAGCAGATCTACAAGCTCACAACGCGTCGCATGGCGACGCGTTGTGAGCTTGTAGATCTGCTATTTTCAAATAGCCTAGGTATAAAATAGGGCTAAAGTGGTTCATGTATGTCTCATAATATCATAATTTATATCTGCAAAGTAACTAGTAATTAAAGTTCTCAAATAATTGTAGTGGAGTAAAAGTACAACATTTGTGAGTAAAAGTACCTCAAAATGGTATACTTAAGTACAGTACTTGAGTAAATGTACTTAGTTACTGTACACCACTGCACATACCCAATGATAAAGCGCCAAAAAAAAAAAGAAAATACTTAAAAGATCAACACACACTATATCTCACGGGCAGGCTGGCCAGATAGAAGAAAAGAAGGTATAGAAGAAGAGAAAAGAAAGAATACGCGCTCCAGTCAGTTCTTTCTGCCCCCCTTCCCACCCACCCCCCCCCCCCTCTCATTCACTGCCTGCTGTGTGTTGATCATCTGCTCTCTCCCTCTGAAAAAAAAACCCACATCGACATATGGACCTTTGAAACCTGTAGTTTAGTCTCCACGAGAGCACACACCATTATTATTATTACACTCAGTGGTGGGAAAAAGTACTCACGTGTTTGACTTGAGTAAAAGTATCAATACTGCAATGTAGAAGTACTCTGTTACAAGTAAAAAAAAAGTCCGGAATTCAAAAATGTGCTTGCGTAAAAGTACGAAAGTATTGGTATCAAACTGTACTTAAAGTACCCAAAGTAAAAGTACTAAAAATGTTTGAAAATAGCAGATCTACAAGCTCTCAACGCGTCGCGATGCGACGCGTTGAGAGCTTGTAGATCTGCTATTTTCAAATAGTCTATGTATGAAATAGGGCTAAAGTGGTTAATGTGTGTTTTATAATGTAATCATTTATATCTGCAAGGTAACTAGTAACTAAAGTAAAATAAATAATTGCAGTGGAGTAAAAGTACAATATTTGCCTCTGAGATGTAAAAGCACTGATAATAGGAAAGGACTCCAGTAAAGTAAAAAGTACCTCAAAGTTGTACTTAAGTAGCCTACAGACAGTACTTGAGTAAATGTACTCGGTTACTTTCCACCACTAAACATATTACACCCCCCCCGCCCCCCCCCTCCATCTACTAGCCCAGAGCCAACAAGTCCGCTGGGGGGGGGCTTCATCATCATCAACGATCAGCGCTGGAAGCAGCAGCTTCTCCATGACTCATTAGTGGCTGTCGTTTTTTTTCCCCCTGTTGTTTATTTAATCCTCTCCTCCTCCTCCTCCTCCTCTCCTTTGCCTCCTCCATCCCCCCCCCCCCCCCCCCTTTTGTTGAGAAAACCCAGGACGGGGACATCTGCCGTCCGGCGTGCCTCTCCCTCGCCTTCATCTCCTTCCAGCCCCGCGGACCACCGTGGTGTGGGGCAGGCGACCCAGGGCTATATGGGCAGGGGGGGGGGGGGGTTTGTCGCATTGTGTGTGTGTGTGTGTGTGTGTGTGTGTGCATACAGGGTATAAGGCTGGGGGGAGGAGGGAGGGAGGGGGGGGGGGGGGTCATCATTGTAGTTTGGGGTCTAATCCCGTCCTCTATGTGATGAACCATATAGTCTGCCTTGGCAGTGTGCGAGGTTTAACCCATTGAGACCTGAAGCCGATTCTACAGGTCTCCTAAATCTCAACAGTTTTCTGAAAAACGTATGTTTCTATGTCAGTGGTGCTCAATATTTTTCATGTCAAGGACCCCCAAAATGATATGTATTTGGCCGCGGACCACCATCAAAATACTTTGTTCCAGGGACCCCCCAGAAGCAACGATTTGAGTTGAAAATGTTTGCTTTAAAAATATACATATTCAAAGATTTGCACACGTTTTCACGATTTTTCCAAAATAGCAGATCTACAAGCTCGTAGCGCGGCACTCGGTGCCGCGCTACGAGCTTGTATATCTGCTATTTTTGAATAGCCCAAAGTGTAAAATAAGGCGTTTTAGCTCAAATCTAAAAATGACACAGTTCCAGGTCTTAATGGGTTAATACGACCATGAAAAGAAATAAAGATATGTTTGGTCTTTGATGACATTTAACAGCGGTGGAAGAAGTACTCAGATTATGCAATATCACACATGTAGAAATACTCTGCGGCAAGTAAAAGGCCTGCATTCCATATTTCACTTGAATAAATGTGCACAAGTATTGGCATACTTATGGTACCAAGGTTAAAGAGGCGGTGCCATGGTTTTGCACTTTTTCTGTTTCTCATGTGTCTATGAGGTTGATAGAACTTCATTAAGCCCCCTGGTGGTGTTTTTATGGTGTTTTATGTCTTCTCTGACTATTTGGAGTTTCTACCTGGAGGCTGAAACCTTGAGGGTCAAACGTGCCAATAGAAAAACAGCGCTTTAGTGACATAGTAAAAACATACCCTCCCCCTCATTATCATAACACAAACAGGTGTGGGCATGAGGAGGAGGAGGAGGGACTAGGACAGGTGGGTGGTGCTAAGGTGGTGGAGGAGGTGCTAAGGTGAGAACCAGGTGTACTTAATGAAATGGAGGCGTGCCCACATACAAACATAATTTTAACACTTTCTGTACACTTTTTTGAAAGAAATCTTCCTCCTAGTATAACCATACTACCTGATGATTATGTTTTAGGGGATGCCGGGGACCAACTGGGGGTTTTCCATTGATTGGGGGAGGCTCAGTGCTTACTAACCTGTTGCATCTTCTCCAGGTCCAGGCTGGGTCTGACGGACTCGGACCCGCCGCCGTAGCCGTGCCGGTGGTACCGCCTGTAGGGGGCCGCCGCCGACTGGTCAAAGTGGGTCAGGATGATGGGCCGCGCCGCCGGCTGCTGCACCACCTGCAGAGCAGTGGTGGAAAGTATCTAAGTACATGTACTGAAGTACTGTACTTAAGTACAATTCTGAGGGCATTTGTACTTTACTTGAGTATTTCCAAATTTCCAATAGTTTTACTTCTACTCAAGTACATCTCAGAGGCAAATATTGTACTTTTACTTCACTACAATTATTTGAAAACTTTAGTTACTAAATACTTATAAATGCAGATTTTGATTATTATTACAAAACATACATTAACCACTTCAGCCCTATATACATTTCAGCCATTTGAAAATAGCCGATCTACAAGCTCACAATGCGTCGCGATGCGACGCATTGCGAGCTTGTAGATCGGCTATTTTCAAAAGATTCTTGTGCATTTGAAAACTTGTAATGGGACATTCTGCATAGTGAGTACTTTTACTTTTGATACTTTTAAGTCCATTTTTGATGCCAATCCTTTTGCACTTTAACTCAAGTCCATTTTGAATTCCCGACTTTCGCTTGAGAGTACTTCTACATTGCAGTGTTTTACTTAAAGGACAACTTTGGTTTTTCACAACAAAGGTTTATATTTTAGCTTGTAATTAAAGTAAATAAAAGATGAGTGTTATTTTTTATTTATTTACTGCTTTCTATAATTTTAGCAATTTTAGCGATATTTCTTACAGTGGGCGGGGGCATTCTGTCCGGTGGCTAAATATGTCTTTTACACCATCCCATGTGTCCCATGGTCTTTGATGGCCAGATGTGAGTTATTGAGGGCTAGAAGAGCTACTGTAATTAATAATAAAGAAAACGCAGAGTTATTGTGTAAAAAAAAAAGACATATTTAGCCAACGGACAGAATGCCCCCGCCCACTGTAAAAAAATATGGCGAAAATTGCTAAAACTATAGAAAGCAGTAAATGAAAAAAAAAATACACTCATCTTTTATTTACTTTAATTACAAGCTAAAATATAAACCATGGTTGTGAAAAACCAAAGTTGTCCTTTAAAGTATTGATACTTTAAGTAAAACATTTTGAGTACTTTTTCCCATCCACTCACCTGCAGCTGGAAGCGCATGGGAGGAGGAGGAGGAGGGGGCTTGAGGCTGAGGCGCGGGGGGCTGGAGCTGAAGAGCACCGGGCTGGGAGAGGAGGAGGAAGCGGCGGCCAGTCGAGGTCCCGCTGGCGCCGGCGCCTCCACCGGCCTAGCGGGGGCGGGACTCGACCCGCCGCCGCCGCAGCCGCACAGGTCGCGCACCTCCTCGTCGCTGGAGGCGCCGCTCTGATGGTCGCCGTGGAGACGGTGGAAGGCCGCCGACGCCCACTTCCTGCTGTCGCCGATCCTCTCCAGCTCCTCCTCCTCGGAGGAGTGGCGGTCCAGGCTGGCGTCTAGGAGGAGGCGGAGGCGGCGCAGCCGAGCCGGGGAGGGGCGGGGGCCCTGGTTGTGCTGCTGGCTGGTCGCCAGCGGGGTGAGGGCGCCGTTCCTCCGCCTCTCTGAGGGGGAGATGGAAGAGAGAGAGCGAGGTCATTCATCAAGGTACCCTCCCAGTTCAGCACGTATAACGCATCCCTGTTTTTTGTCATGATGCGAAAAGAAAAAAATAATCTAAAACTTTCGAAATAGTGCAATTAGCTAAATCACGACGTGTTGTGAGCTTTCTTCATATATATTTTTTTCCACTATGGTTTGTCGCTAATTAAATAATAGAGAGTTGCAGCCCTACCTTAAAGGGATAGTTCACCCCCAAAAATGACTTATTTTCGATCAATTACACACCCCATGAAGCCTTGAATTCATGGAGATTTTTTTTTGTTCTCGTCACATTCCTAAGCCAATAATTTGATGACCGGAAAGATGCTAATGTCTCAAAAGTTGACACTTTGAGTCTCCCACCGGTCATTTAGCTGAAGACCCCCCCCCCCCCACTCTGAGAACCACTGATGTAAGAAACAGGTGGTGGGTGTGTGTGCACGTGTGTGCATGCAACATGAGAGACGGGATGCCAAGCGCAAAAGCATCTTTGCTGAGTGCAACTTGCCAATTTGTTTTAGACTTGAGCTAAAAAAACATTATTTTACACTTTGGGCTATTCAAAAATAGCAGATCTACAAGCTCGTAGCGCGGCACGAGCTTGTACATCTGCTATTTTTGAAAGATCGAGAACATTTTTGCAAATCTTTGAATAGATATATTTGTAAACCGAACATTTGTAACTCATATCTTTGCTTCTTGGGGGTCCCTGGAACAAAACATTTTGAGATGGGGGGTCCGCGGCCAACTACATATAATTTTAGTGGTCCTTGACATGAAAAGGTTTGAGCACCACTGATATAGAAACATACGTTTGTTTCGGAATACTGTTGGGATTTAGAAGACATTTTGTAGAATCGGCTTCAGGTCTTAAGGGGTTAATTAGAAAAGTGTGTACTTTCATTTCATTTTGTGGATACCGTAAACATGCACATATTTCAGCTTCATAAGCTGCCATGTGAGTATGAAATAAAACAACAATTTTCACGTGATTTTTATTAAGGATGACCATAATAAGCAATACGTGCCAAGAGTAATAGAGCGAGCAGTAACATTCCTTTGTAGACTGATGATGTTGTAATAATAATGGGGGAAAGGCACCTACCTCTGTCGATCTGTGCAAGTTCCTGGTTCTCACCCTCCGAGTCGTCGCTCTCCCCTCCCTCTCCACTGCCATGGTAGGAGATCTGCAAGAGGATTGGTCGGTTAGAGGCGAGTGGAAAAAGTACTCAAAATGTTTGACTCAAGTAAAAGTATCAATACTGCAATGTAGAAGTACTCTGTTACAAGTAAAAGTCCGGAATTCAAAATGGACTTGAGTTAAGGTGCAAAAGTGTTGGTTATCGAAATGTACGTAAAGTACCAAAAGTAAAAGTACTCACTAATGCAGAATGTCCTGTTTTACAAGGTATCATATGTATAAAATGTATTGAGATCTCTTGAAAATAGCAGATCTACAAGCTCACAACGCGCCGACGCGTTGTGAGCTTATAGATTGGCTATTTTCAAATAGCCAAAGTTTAAATAGGGCTGAAGTGGGTATTGTATGTTTTGTAATATTTATCAAAATCGACAAAGTAACTAGTAACTAAAGTTTTCAAATAATTGTAGAGGAGTAAAAAGTACAATATTTGTCTCTGAGATGTAGTGGAGTAGAAGTAAAAGTACAGAAAATTAGAAACACTGCAGTAAAGCAAAAGTACCTCAAAATTGTGCTTAAGTGCAGTACTTGAGTAAATGTACTTAGTTACTTTACACCACTGGTTAGAGGTCAGATATGGCATGATTAAGCAAGACCCGTTAAATTAACCGTGACATCCTTTATTTTGGTGAGGAGGAGTCGCAGCACCGCTAAATGAGACAAAGCCGCGATAGAAGGAGAGTTTAAGTCTCTCGCTTTGAATATTGAAGCAGTTATAGGCAGCAGAGTCTGCAGTCAGAGGTTTGCAGTTTCTTTGAAAGATTTAAACCACAAACGGCCTACCTACAAACTTCAGGAGCCATGCCTACTATATATGACCCAAAGTTCATTTCAAATACAAATGACTCAAGCGGGCTAAACCGAAGTTGCAAAACATAACAAATACTGGCACAAATCATACTGAACCTTGCACAAAGCTGCAATGTATTTTTCTGAACCCACTTTTTTTTACCAGTGGTGGAAAAAGTACTCAAATGTTTTACTTAAGTAAACGTATCAATGCTGCAGTGTAGGAGTACTCTGTTACAAGTAAAAGTCCGTAATTCAAAATGTACTTAAGTAAAAGTACAAAAGTATTGGTATCAAAATGTAATCAAAGTACCAAAAGTAAAAGAGCTAAAATGCTTGAGAATAGCCTGTGCTTCCAATGACGACCAAACATACTTGCATTTAGCTAATGTGTTTACTCAGAAGCTAACTGTTAAGCTACGGTAACCTTTTTTTTGTGTAACCTGAACCACACTATCTCTTTAAAAAAAAAAATCAATTCCTCGATTGAACTCATGAAACCCAGCAGACTGCAATGCTAAGAGTTAAGTAATGTGCATCACACTTGGTAATTACCACTCTGAGAGGCCCGGCCACGCAGCTGCCATCTGTGCTTGTGTGTGCATGGGTAAGGGCACGCGCATGGAGGCACACACACACACACACACGCACGCACGCACGCACGCACGCACGCACGCACGCACGCACGCACACGCACACACACGCCTCCTCTTCCTCTTGGCAACTTCACACAGAGGGAAAGAGGAGAAAGGATCCCAGGCTTCAAAGCCCTGACATGGGCAGACTGCATTATCATGATTCTCAACTCAAAGGTTTTTACAAGACTCTTCTGCAATATGCTTCCATGTTAAAGGAGCACTTCACCTGTTTTCAACCTATCTTCATATAACTGGTCCTCACTAATGCTATTAATGAGATGGCACCATTTATCTCTACTCGCCCTCTGTGCCTCGGAGGAGGGCTGTGGACAGTTCAGAAACCTGCCTACCAGTGACATCGTCGGTAGACAGGTTTGGTCATTTGGCAACACGATTTCAAACGAGTTTTTAATTAATGCAAGAACAATGGCTTCCATTTCAGTATGCTAACTATCGAGGGAAATGTCGATGATGTCATTGGTAGGCAGGTTTCTGAACTGTCTACAGCCCAAAAATGAGACACTGAGTGAGTGGACAGAAATAGTGCAATCTTATGATGAGCATTAGTGGGGACCAATTACTGTATAAGCATAAGTATGTAGGGTTTTTAAGGACCTTGCCATGTGAAACATGTACGAAGCGTGGCTGTCAGAGACAATTGCTGCTGACCTCGGCCTGAACGCACCAGCTACGCCTGTTGGGTGAACTGAAGGCAACGGTGAATGCCAGGGGGATCGTCTACTTATTATTTAGTTTCATCTCAGCCAACAATAGGCTCTATGCACAGCAGCCATATTGGAAAGAAATTGGGCCACTTCCTCCTTCCTTCACAGGTGTTACCAATGATACTAATGAAGGTTCCATTCCATTCTAGTCAAGCAGAGTCAGGGTGTGTGCATGTTGGCTCACTGGAAACACTCTGCTACACCAGTGGGTCTCAAAGTGTGGTCCAGGGACCTTCATGGTTCCTTGAGGGGGTCCCAAATGGCCCCTTATGGGTGTGTAACTCTGAGAGTGTACAAATTTGTACACTCTCAGAGTTACGGGGGTGCTTGAAATTAAAAGGTTTGAGAACCACTGTGCTACACTGAACGGAACAGAGCCTTCATTAGTATCATTGGTAACACCTGTGAAGGAAGTCAGGAAGGGGCCCAATTTCTTTCCAATATGGCTGCTGTGCATAGAGCCTGTTATTGGGCAGAGACAGCGCAAATTAGCAGCCTCTCCTTGATGATAAGTGCTCTAACATTGAAGTAGTTGTCATACATTTGACATAATTAGCTTTTAAAGGTCACGTTAAAACTGTTTTTCTCCAGCTTGATATGCAAGTGGGTGTGTGCATTCCAGGTGATGATGGTGGGTGGTCCTTTGGGTTTGCTCACACAAGTTGAGTGTGCGTCTTATGCCTGTGTGTGTGTGTGTGTGTGTGTGTGTGTGTGTGTGTGTGTGTGTGTGTGTGTGTGTGTGTGTGTGTGTGTGTGTGTGTGTGTGTATATGTGAACGTTTGTGATGAAGTGGTAAACATGGTTTTGTTGTACATCAGGTGTACATTAACGCCCCCTCAGAAAGACTCATGGACCTGTGGCGCTTTTGGTTCACGTGCCGCACAGCAAATGGCTCAGGTCTGTTTTTCCATTACACTTTCAGGGTTAAACTAACACGCTCCAGATCTTATAGTCCAGGAAACACATCCTTGATTCCCATGCTCACGTTCAGCAAGTGTAGCGGGAAAGGCAACGCACACCAAAGGCTGTGGTGAGGTGATGACCCCCCGGGAACAAACTTAAAGCGAGGGAAAAAGTGTCGCACACTCTGGCTCTACATGCAGTTTTTAACTTTTATCAACCCATTAAGACCTGCATCTGTGTCACTTTAGATTTATTTGGCTATTCAAAAATAGCAGATATACAAGCTCATAGTGCCGCGCTATGAGCTTGTAGATCTGCTATTTTTTTTAAATCTCAAATTCTTTTTTTTTTTCTTTTTGGATTTAGAAAACATTTTTAAGAATCACCTCAGATCTTAATGGGTTAATTGCCGTTTCGGCCTGGCCTGCTGGCCTACTCCAGAATTTTCTTCACATTCAAAAAGTGAACATAGTGATAGGAGGAATCCATTGCATTCTCCTCCAGCTACGTCCACTCCTCCAGCAATTTTAGATGGGTTAGTTAGTTGAAAAATTGTAAAACTGTAAATAAAACAAACCCTTGCATCTCATTCCAGAAAGCACTAGTTGTTAACAAAAGAAACAGTAAACACATAATATAATAATTGAATAAATGCTAAGTCTGTGTTGTATTGACTGCAGGATCAGTGGTCCCTCTGCACTGAAACGATTAGATGTTTGGATCCATGAGAGGTCAGTGTGGGTCATTCAAACACCCCGAGGATAGCGGCTCGTTTCAAAGTCTGATCTCAGTTTCCTCAGAAAGTCTCTGATAATATTGTACACAAGTATGTACTGTCTGGATTGACATACGTCTACTTTGTTGTATTCATTCCTCCCTCCCCCTACTGCAAAATATTTTCAGGTGGGTCTATTTAGGGCACTGGTTCTCAAAGTGCGGTCCAGGAACCCCCAGGCGTCCTTGAGGGTATTCCATGGGGTCCCCAGCAAAATGAGTTAATATATATGATCTATATATATATATCTGACTTCCAAATCTTTAACCATTGGTAAAACTTAAAATACCTCGCTAAAACAGTAAGCAAATCAGTTGTGCCTCACCGAATAGCAAATGCAAAGCTCTCTTTTTTTTCTCTCTTTCATTTTTGCTGACGGACATGCTGTGTCTGTACCACAGCATGTGCCCCTTGCAATATGCAGTAATGATATTTGCAGAAGAAGAATGTGCACAGGCCCAGTACAGACACAAACAATGAACCCATTCAATCCCCGGGACGCATCTACAAATGTCTTCTAAATCCTAACAGTTTTATGAAAACCGTATGTTGCTGTAATAATATCAGTGGTTCTCAAACTTTTTTTATGTCAAGGACCCCCAAAATTGCATGTATTTGGTCGCGGAACCTCATCTCAAAATATTTTGTTCCGGGGACCCCCAGAAGCAGAGATTTGAGTTACAAATGTTTGCTTTAAAAATATATATATTGAAAGATTTGCACACATTTTCATGATTTTTGAAAAAATAGCCAAAGTATGAAATAATGGTAATCTAGAATGACACAGATGCGTTCCCGGTCTTAATGTTAAGTATGGTGTTTCCAAAAAAAAAACACATTTGTGTTGATGTTCTGTAGTTAATCCATGCTTGCCTGACGGCCTGCCACAGTTTGTTATGGGAGAAAAACCTATTCAAATACTTGTACATACACACACACACCTTTAACATACACACCCAGTTGAGATTTGCATATTCTTATTTAGTTTTTACGGCCCAGTGACATACCACTGTGTGCGTGCATGGTGGTTCATCAGATTGTGGAACAGACTTGTTACTCAACTGGTCAGCAGCAGTATTGATAATACCATGGTAACCTGTTGAGTAAGGGAACTGAGGCACTGTAAATTGAAGGGTGTTTGTTTGGGAGGCTGACTCAGAAACTGAGACACTGTTTAACCGCAAACAAAACTGAATGACGCTATACACACACGTTTGTCCTGCCATATTGTTGTGAAACAATTGCTAAAGATTGTGACAGAAGTTGGACCACATTTGCAAGTTTGCTACTGTTATGCTAACCGTGAGCTGCGCGTTGGCGTTGCGCGCTGAAAATAGCAGACCTACACAAAGCGGTTACATGGTGCCTTTCCGACATGTCGCCTTTCCGACGTTAACGAACCCTATACCTAACCCTAACCCTAACCTTAACCGCACGCGGAAGCCACTAGTCGGAGTGGCGAGATGTCGAAATGGAAGGCGGTTACCACACAAAACAAGCTCTCGATGCATGTCATCTGTGGCGTGTTGTGAGCTTGTAGGTCGGCTATATTCGGTGTGCAATGTACAGTACGGATCTGACTTTGTTTTGGTCAGACAATACTGTATATATTGTACTGTGGTCTGCCAATTTGATATTCCACCTCACCCATTTTCAACCTTATCCAGTTGACTGAGGTCCCCCAGAGCTCTATACAAGGTCCACTCCACACAAAATCTCTTAGCCAAAAACAGCCCATCTACAAGCTTGTAGATTTCGGCAAAGTTCGCAGAATGTTCACCCCCAGATTCAGGGACAAGTGGTTAAGCAGCAATGTCTCTTGTGGTGTTCAGTGTTCGGTTAGTTGATGGAATCAACAAATCAGTAAAATTGTGTCTGATGCATCACACAGACACCTGCCTTCTCAGGTTGGTGAGGTTGAGAACTGCAACTCACACGACTATGAAAGTTATAGTTTGGCAGAATTAAAGGGTTATATAATATATTATATTTACAGTTGACATGATATTGTGCATGGAAAAAGCATTAAAAGCATTAAACTAACAAAGTCTTGGTCGACCAAACTGATTTAAACCAATTAATCAATTAATCGACTATGAGGCAGCCCTACCTTAAATCCAAGCCAATCAAAATAAACACTATGAGACAATGCCGTAATATTTTATATTTTCCATAAAATATGAGCTAGACTTTGTGGACTATGGACTGAACTTTTCTGTTCATGAATGATCATCACCATTTTGATAAATGATTGTTAAACCGTGTATGTCTATTGTCTGGTATGATGATATATCCCCTATATTGTAATGCATTTGGCACTCTTTATATACAGGCATAGAGTGTATGCCATTGTACTGTCACATGTTTGTAACTTAGTTATCATGTCACATGATGTAGCATTTAATAAGTGGAAGAGGAAGCCTAAAGGTAATTACCAGATGAAGACCATTTGATGTATTGAATGCTGTAGCAGAGTCTAGTTAGTTGTTTCCCCTTTTCTATTTGATTCTTTTTCACCCGACACCTGGCTTTGGATGTGCGGACATACAATCACTTCATAGTTGTGACTAAAGAGTAATAAATGACACTGAAAGCAAGAGAGGCATGCGTTAGCAGGAGCCAGTACAGCAGGTCTTCAGACAAATAACCACAGACTTAAACCTAATTCATACATTGTCATAAGACCGCATGACAAAAAGCATTGTAGAATTTGCATTTACATCTGATCTCCCCAGTAAATGTGGATGTTGAATGGGGGAATAGGCTCTGTGCACAGCAACCATATTGTAAAGAAATTAGGGGCCTCTGCTTTACTTCACATGTGTTACCAATGATACTAATGAAGGCTCTGTTCCATTCTGGTCAAACACAGGGGTGTTGTCAGGGTGCTGATGTTGTGCATGTTGGCTCACTGGAAACACTCTGCTACTAGTGATGTGTGTATCGATACTGGTATCGATATATCGATCGATTGTCTGAGTATCGCTTGAGTATCGATACTTAAAAAAAAATATCGATACGTTTTAATATACTTCCTTTCCGGTGTATGGTCATTTCCGTTTCCGTTTCCGGTACTTCAGTTTACGGTTTACGGCCATTTCCGGTTATGTTTCCGGTTCCGGTATCGGTATCGTATCGATATCGGAAAATCGGCCCCAAAAATATCGGTATGGTATCGAATTGAAGAAATGTGGTATCGGCACAGACTGCTACACCAGTGGGTCTCGAAGTGGGGTCCATACAATTATTTGTGAGAATTTCCACCTTTAATGAAATGCCTCAAAGAGGGACAACAGGTTGAAAGTGGTCAATTCACTTAATATCGCTATATATTTGGGGGTCCTTGGCACGAAAAAGTTTGTAGAACCGTAGCATTTTGTCGAATCGGGCCTCAGGTCTTATTTGGGTTAATGAGGATCACAGCAGGAGAGACAAGCTGATGGGTCAAATGAAGAACTGCTACGTGCCTGGAGTGAGAATGGCTGCTGCATGTTAGTGTGTCAAGAGCGCTTGAATGAAATCCTTGTCACTCACTCGCCATTCGCTGAGCAGCTTGCTAAGCTGGATCAATGGAAATCTTGGAACTCGCAATGTCAGTGTATACAGGCCTACAGGCTGTCCAGTTCACACACGCACGCACGCACGCACGCACGCGCACACACACACACACACACACACACACACACACACACACACACACACACACACACACACACACACACGAACACGAACACACACAGCACTGTCCTACACTGACATGAACGCATTCTCCTCATCCTCTGACAAACTCTTACACTCATGCAAACCCATTGCTGGGTCACGGTACAGCTTTGCTTGTAAATATTGCTAGTTAGTTGCCGGTTGCGTTTCTTTTTTGGGCTTGTTTCTAAAGTGTAGTTACTTATTTTGGGCTTGCTTACTTATGTTGTTTAAACCAGCAGATCTACAAGCTGCTCAAATAGCTGACGTCATGTATATTGCTTCTGTTGGGCTTGTTTTCATAGACCTGCTTACTTATTTCTCTCACACAATCTGGCAACGCCGTCTGCAACGGTCGTTGGCATTCAATCTCCCACCGGAAATGCTGCTTCAAACATGAAGGCAGGGAAACCCTTCCATTTTTTCCTTCCGAAGGAAATGAGGAAACTTTGGTTATTGCCAGAAAGTAGCTACACGTAATCAGTGGGGGGCGTATTCAGGTGAACACGGTCACCTCTCCAGTACAAACAAATGATTGATTATTACTCATTATAAATAATTGATGATTATTTAGGTTTGTATAGTTTTTTATTTGAGCTAAAAAGCATTATTTTACACTTTGGCTATTCAAAAATTGCAGATATACAAGCTCATAGCTCGGCACCGAGTGCCGCGCTATGATCTTGTAGATCTGCTATTTTTGAAAAATCGTGAAAATGTGCAAATCTTTGAATATGTATATATTATTTTAAAGCGAACATTTTTAACTCAAATCTTTGCTTCTGGGGGGTCCCTGGAACAAAATATTTTGAGATGGGGTCGGCATTCTAATTCATATCATTTTGGGGGTCCTTGACATGAAAAAGTTTGAGCACCGCTGACATAGAGACATAAGTTTTTCAGAAAAATGTTGGGATTTAGAAGACATTTGTAGAATCGGCTTCAGGTCTTAATGGGTTAAAATAGGTTAGGGTCAAAGTTAGGCCAAAAGTCGCCAACTGCACACAGATGCATAGAATATTACACCAATAAATGCGGTGTATCATGTTATTCGTCTGAAATTAAGCACGTAGTAAAGAACCTCTCAAGAACCGCACCGCTTTTGAACAAAACAAAAATAAAATCAATGCATTTTCCATTTCCCTCATTCATGAGATCCATGGAGGGATAAGACACACCTTACAATAACTACAGCAATCGTTCTCAATGTGGGGGGGTCCGGGGACCCCCCAAGGGGGCCTCGCAGGTGTTCTGGGGTATTCCCAGCAAAATGAGGAACAGTTTAAACCCATAATGTCCTATTGCATTTTTCGGCTGTTCAAAAATAGCTATATCTATAAGCTCTGTCCGTTTCGCTGAGACGTATTGTGAGCTTGTAGATCTGCAAATGTTTTTGTATCTTTCTTATGGGGGTACCTGGCACAACATCTTTTCAAATGGGAGTTTGTGGCCAAATGCATATCCATTTGGGAGTCCTTGACATGAAGATGTTTGAAAACGACATACAGTAACTTCTGTACGATGTATATAAGAGCAGCTAGTTGACAAAAGAGCTAAAGGCCTAAATTGTCAATTGTAAAACAACACACTGGTCGAAGACAAGTCAGTTCGACTCAGCGGTTCAGCTTTAATACGTACAGCATACAGCAGCATGTCAAGGACCCCCAAAATGATATGTATGTGGCTGCGAAAAGAAAATTGAAAAATAGCAGATCTACAAGCTCATAGCGCGGCACTCGGTGCCGCGCTATGAGCTTGTATATTTGCTATTTTTGAATAGCCAAAGTATAAAATATTAAAGTGGTTAAAATGCTTGCAACGCTATATTAACTCATTTGCTGGTACCCCTGGGGGTCCCCGGACCCAACTTTGAGAACCAATGGTATATACAGGATGGTATAGCTTGGTTTACAGTGCTTAGCGCTGCTACCTGGCAGAGGCAGACAGAAATCCCCCATTTTTCACAACTGCTGTGTTGATTTCATCAGGAGTTTGTTTGGAAGAAATGACAGCTGCATACCACTATGGTTAGTCTTAAGTTACTTCATAACCACACCGCATAAAACCCTCAGTGTTCGTTTAACTCTGAAATGGTTCCATTTTGTACACCGTCTAGAGTTTAAATGAACACCGGGGATTTTTTTTTTGTCAGCTGCCTCTCTTTGTGGAAGCCATTGGGGATGCAGAACTTACTTGCATACCGGTAGTTTTCCATGTGTGCCACACCGGGGTAGGACGCAGGCCATGCTGTTTGCATACAATTCCCTTTATTTTCACACTATATAGCCACATCCCATTAAGACCTGAGGCCGATTCTACAAATGTCTTCTAAATCCTAACAGTTTTTTTGTTTGTTGCTATATCAGTGGTTCTCAAACTTTTTCATGTCAAGGAACACGTATTTTCGCCGCGGACCCCCGTCTCAAAATATTTCGTTCCAGGGACCCCCCAGGAGCAAAGATTTGACATTCGCCTTAAAGAATATATATATTCAAAGATTTGCACCAATTTTTACGATTTTTCAAAAAATAGCCAAAGAAATCTAAAATGACACAGATGCTTTCCCCGTCTTAATGGCTTACATATACTGGGGGGGGGGGGGGGAGTCCGATTGGTTAGCTGCACAGCATGTAATATCAATGGTTCTCAAACATTTTCCTCTCAAGGACCCCGAAATGGTTATGCATTATTATGCCACGGACCCCCATCTGCAAAGATTTTGTGCCAGGTTCCCACATATACAGTAAGAGAAGATTTATATTGTTAAACGTTTTAAAACGTACTCGAAATGTTTCAATTTCTTCCAGTTTATTTTATTTTATTTATATAAAATATATATATAGCAGCTCTAGAAGCTCACAATCCATCGCAACACGGCCTGTGGGCGACTCCGGACCCCACTTAATACATAAATAAACAGCAGAGCCGGAGAGTGGACATGGCACACTTCCACCTGTATCCTTAGCAAGGCCATTGAACTCGGGCCCGCTGTGGCACAAAATGGCTCCTGTGTGTGCAGCTCCCCAACTGGTTGGCACACAAAGGTAGTGTGGATGGGGCAAGTTATAGTGACCCATACACAATGCAATACAATACAGTGAATACACCCTTCTGCCGACAAAAAAAGGGCCTTATGCAAAACAGAGCCGTAAACACATTCAGAAAACAACTGTTAAGGACTTAAGTTGACCCCCCCATCATGTATTGTCAGAGGGGGTCGAGAAAACTCTAGTTGCTAAACTTTGTTTTTTAAGACTGGATATCCATCCTGTGTAATAATTACATACGCTCCAGTTATGAAGCTTCCCATGCACACACACACACACACAAAGACCGCACACAGCACTCACAAATGTGTGTGTGTGTGTGTGTGTGTGTGTGTGTGTGTGTGTGTGTGTGTGTGTGTGTGTGTGTGTGTGTGTGTGTGTGTGTGTGTGTGTGTGTGTGTGTGTGTGTGTGTGTGTGTGTGTGTGTGTGTGTGTGTGTCAGTCACACACGCATGCGTACAAAAGCACTTTGAACAACATAATGTGGAGACATTACTGTATAGTGGAGACATAACTCCAGATTTCCCCTCTGAGGAGAAACAGATGTGTAATAAATTGTGTAAGCGAATGTGTGTGTGTGTGTGTGTGTGTGTGTGTGTGTGTGTGTGTGTGTGTGTGTGTGTGTGTGTGTGCGTGTGTTTGTGTACAGTATGTGTACAGTATGTGAATGAGAGAGTGTGTTTAAATGGTATAATTCATGTTTTCACTGCATTGTTTGTATAATTCGGTGCATTCCTCTTGCAAATGTCTGGCTACGAAAAGGCATGTAGTATAATTCCTTTTTATACCACCGTAATGGATGGTTTGGAAGGCGTATACACTCCCTGAGAAGAACACAACACATACTTCCAAAACACAGACTATTTCAGATGCTCCAGACTTGTTGTGAGTGCCTGTGTGTGTGTGTGTGTGTGTGTGTGTGTGTGTGTGTGTGTGTGTGTGTGTGTGTGTGTGTGTGTGTGTGTGTGTGTGTGTGTGTGTGTGTGTGTGTGTGTGTGTGTGTGTGTGCGTGCGTGCGTGCGTGCGTGCGTGCGTGCGTGCGTGCGTGCGTGCGTGCGTGCGTGCGTGCGTGCGTGCGTGCGTGTGCACAGTACTCTTACAAACACTTTCATTCAAGGCCAATGCAATGATCATAGTGAGAATACACTGAAGTCTGCCTATAGCCTTAATGTAATAACGTCTATAGCCTTAATGTAATAACGTCTATAGCCTTAATGTAATAACGTCTATAGCCTTAATGTAATAACGTCTATAGCCTTAATGTAATATGTCTATAGCCTTAATGTAATAACGTCTATAGCCTTAATGTAATAACGTCTATAGCCTTAATGTAATATGTCTATAGCCTTAATGTAATAACGTCTATAGCCTTAATGTAATAACGTCTATGGCCTTAATGTAATAACGTCTATAGCCTTAATGTAATAACGTCTATGGCCTTAGTGTAATAACGTCTATATAGCATTATAATCACAAGGCAAAGATAAACACACCTTCCACTAGCATGCTCATCTTCATTTGTTGTATTATGTGACATGTGGCTGCTGCTGACAATGAGAGCTCATTATATGAGTTAGTTGATTGAGCTGCAGCAATGAAATGAAGATATTTTCCCAGTGGTTCTCATATAGTGGGGTCCGGGGACCCCCAGCCTGTCCTTGAGGAGATTCCAGGGGGTCCTCGGCTAAACGAGTTATAGGCTAACATAGCATCCAAAGAAGTTGTATACACTTTAAACCTATGATGCATAAGGCTATTTGAAAAGTTTTTTTTCCAAGGCCAAACAGGCCTACGTGTTATTGGGGGTCCCTGGCATGAAAAGGCTTGAGAGCCACTGATCTATTCTACTGTAGGCTATAACAGTGGACTCTCTGGGTTCCAAATGGACCCTTGGAACCTGGTCTGTAACTCTGAGAGTGTACAAATGGAACCAAATGGACCCGTAAGTGTCCATTTGGTTCCATTTGTACACTCTCAGAGTTATATGGGGGGTCCTTGAAATGATAAAGTTTGAGAAACACTGGGCTATATCCCATGATCCAAATAACTTACCTTAAGTTGAAAGGGGTGAATCTCATTCAGTGAGTGTCTTCTCAACTTCTTAGTCAAGGTCTTCAGCATTGTTTTTCCTCCCTCCTGACTATCAGCTTGTATGGCTTATGATCCTCTTACAGTTGTTCTGTTGCTTTTGCTCTTAAACTGGGCTGAAGCCAGGTGACAACTACACAATCAACTCATTTAAAAATGGACAACTTTCTTTCTTCGCACGTAAAATAAAAAAAGGCATGCAGGACTCTGATCACTGCCGCAAAACAGCCATAATCAGCCTGATATCTGTAACACACAGGCTCAAAACATCATACCAAAAGGAAATATCAAACAGCTCTCTTGGACAAAGTGCTGTAAAGGCAGCCGATTGTACTTTTGTCGGCCACATGCAAGCAATCCGTGATCCGACCTCGTTTACATAGAGAAAATGTTCTTGTTGAAAATCCGTTACTTTGTCATAACAGCGTTATAACAGCGTTGTAACAGCGTGATCAGCGTATACGTATCTTTTTTTTTTGCTGCCCTGCCCGGGCAGTGATCATAGTGATCGAGTGATCAAGTGATCAAGTGATCAGTGGCTTGTTGTTGTTGAGCGTTCCTGGGGAGTTTTTTCGCTGCGATCGTGTCCGTTAAAGGTCGCTCTCAACCCGGGTGATCAGTTCAGATCTCACTCCCCCAGACTTTTACTTCAAATGACAAAAAAAAACGTGATTTTTGTAAAAGAATGATCAGAAAAAAAAGGAAAAAAAACTGTAATCAACTTGTTCACACGCATCCAACACCACGGCCACGCACACACATTCACACACATACACACGCACACTCACACTCACACTCACACTCACACACATACACGTACACACGCGCACAACAAACCAACAACTGCACTCACACACAATCTACATGACGAACACACACACACACACACACACACACACACACACACACACACACACACACACACACACACACACACACACACACACACACACACACACACACACACACACACACACACACACACACACGCATAGTACTCTCGGCTTGGGGCATGCTGCTCGTTCATTGGCTTCTCCGCGCAGTGATGTCATTGACTTTTTCCCAAGGAGGGGTGTGTGAGTTAAAGCCACACTACGGCGTCATTCAATCGCTGAAAATTGCAGATCTACAAGCACACAGCTTGTAGATCTGCTATTTATCAGCACTACACTCTGCCATAGGTGACGTATTGCAACTACATTCGAGGGACTTTAGTTTCAACTGCAGCTCCCATCTCAGAATACGTTATTTATTTAAATATTACCCCAACAATGTCATTTTATTTTATTTTATTTTATTTTATTTTATTTTATTTTATTTTATTTTATTTTATTTTATTTTATTTTATTTTATTTTATTTTATTTTATTTTATTTTATTTTATTTTATTTTATTTTATTTTATTTTATTTTCGTTAAAATAAACTTCTATCTTGGGGATCATCTATTTCAGTTCCTATACCACCTCCAACATGATTGAACTGTCCACTGACAAGGTGTTGAACTTGATGAATAGTTTCAATAGTTTCATATCGTGAATGGATGCTGAACTCCAGGATATTTGGGAATATTCATCTTTGCAAACTTTATTCTCTGGTATTTTGACCATGAAGAACAAGCAGAAATGAAAGATTATTTGTTGTTAAATGATGTACCTGTAGCTGCACTTGTATTATAGCAATAATAATCAATACAAAGATTTAAAAAAAATGTAAATAATTATTCAAAGTACTACGATAGATAGATAGATAGATAGATAGATAGATAGATAGATGGATGGATGGATGGATGGATGGATGGATGGATGATGGACCAGACAGACAGACAGACAGACAGACAGACAGACAGACAGACAGACAGACAGACAGACAGACAGACACATATGTCAACCGTATCTTTATCTACTGTATATCAGATATAAAGACAGAGAGAGAGAGAGAGAGAGAGAGAGAGAGAGAGAGAGAGAGAGAGAGAGAGAGAGAGAGAGAGAGAGAGATGGAAAAAGGTATAATTGGTATGAGTGAGGCCTCAGATTTCAATGATGTCATTCTCTACAACCGCTGTCTCGTGCAACATACATGGGCAGATGAGCAGTTGGCTGAGGATAAGTGCGTGTGCGTGTGGGTGTGCGCGTGCGTGCGTGTGCGCGCGAGCGAGCAATCAATATCTTGCACTGGGGCTGCAGTTGGTACTGTATTATGCTCCATCTTTGACTCTTAACTCAAACTAGAAGCTTTGATGTTTTTTCTTTTCTTTTCTTCTATAGAATGCAAAGAATATATATCTTACTATCTTACTACTGTATAATTGACAAAAGCTCGTCCGGGATTCGCAAGCACAGGATCACTCCACATGCCTCCAAGACCCGCCACAGACTGTTGATCAGAGCTATGGCTATGTTTTAGGCATCCTACCTCACCTGGATCAGTGATCAGACTCTCGGCTTGATTGATTCTCTGATTTGCCTATCAGACCCTCAGCCTGATCTGGCCGGTTGCCATAGCAACCAGATACAGGAAGTCTATTACTAAATCTACTATAATTGACAAAAGAAAACTATCTCTTAAAATAATTAATAGTTGATCAATATCACTGCACTATTCCCAGTCATTAGACTGACATCCTGAAGACTATACTTGTCTGCCATTTGATTTGAACCACTTTAACCCCAGCGTCCATAGTGTGGGGAAAGCTTTTGCAGAGAATAGCAGATCGACAAGCTTTTATATACAGTATATTCAGAGAAAGCTTCCCCCACAATAACAGAAAACAGAAAATACACAATACCATAGAGCCCTGAGGGAATGGTTAAATTGTTCATCCGATTCCAATCCATCTCAATAAAAAAAAACAATTTTGTTTTGCACAGATATAGGCTACTGTCAGGGTTGCCAGATCTGCTTATTATAATTTCCCCGCAACATTTTATTTGAAAATAGCCGATCTACTGTAGATCTGCTATTTTCAAATAGCTGATGTAGGCCTACATGCTAAAGTACTCATTTCCTAGACCTGGTTGCTTATTTCTCTCACAGAATCTGGCAACACTGGCTACTGTACTGAATGCACTGCAGAACCCCTGCTCAGAGACTGTGATATTTATTACAATTATATTGATTTGGTTTTCCTTTGCAGTTTGACAGATTAACATTTTCAACCTAGAATAAACGCCTCTTGCTTCTATTTTGACTCGATCGACATCTGTGTATCCTGTTACTGGCTGCTAGCCTGCTACATAACGACACATTTAGCCCTTTATCTTATTCATCAAATGTAATGTTTTCTCTTTTTTATGGAGTTCTCTTGCTGATGTTGGACGCAGACAACAAACAAGCAATGTATGTCTACAGCAGTGGTTCTCAAACTTTTCAGGCCTCGACCCCCCAAAATAATCAGATTTGAAGTGAGGACCCCCCAAAATAATCCTGTTTGAACTGGGGACCCCCCAAAATAACCATATTTGAACTGGGGACCCCCCCAAAATAATCATATTTGAACTGGGGACCCCCCAAAATAATCATATTTGAACTGGGGACCCGCCAAAATAACCATATTTGAACTGGGGACCCCCCAAAAATAATCATATTTGAACTGGGAGGCCCCCACACTGACAAGCACGTCACCATTTTTGCCTCTTTCTTATGTTATTTCGCAATTTGGCCAATGTTTGACCAGTTTTTATATTATAGTATGTTAGTATGTTAGTATTTTGGTTACTTTTGATGCAGTAATGGTATTCTTTCTTTTTTTTTAGGTATTAAAAAGGATTAAATTGCCACTTCACTGTCATCTGGGGGGACCCCCCTGGGGGTCCCGACCTACAGGTTGAGAACCACTGGTCTTCAGTACTACAGCTTTAAACATTTCAAACTGGCTTGTCTGTGTGTGAGAGAAGGCTTTCTTTCCCAACACCGATGACCCGGTAAACTTTACCAGCACCCTTGGGGCTTTGCTCCGGGTCAGTCTAGCTGAGAAACCTTAACCCCATCAACCCCATGCAGCATCATCCGTACTGTGGGGAAAGCTTTTAGCTGAAAATAGCAGATCGATCAGCTATTTTCAGCGAAAGCTTTCCCCACAGTAACAGAAAACAGAAAAGATACTAGTATTGAGCCCTGAGGGACTCCGGTTATCCATGTGGGGTTTAAGTGGTTAAGATAGACTCAGTACTTAACTGTACTTAAGTACAGTTTTGAGGTACTTTTACTTTACTGGTGTATTTACAATCTTCAGTACTTTTACTTCTACTCCACTACATCTCAGAGGCTCATTTTGTACTTGTACTCCACTACAATTATTTATTTGAAAACCTAGTTACTAGTTACTTTGCATAATATAAATTATTACTCTAAAATAATAAATACTATAAAACATACATTTACCACTTTAGCCCTATGTCAACGCGTTGTGAGCTTGTAGATCTGCTATTTTCAAACATTGTAGTACTTTTACTTTTGGTACTTTAAGTACATTTTTATACCAATACCTTTGTACTTTTACTCAAGTAAATTTTGAATTCCGGTCTTTTACTTGTAACAGAGTACTTCTACATTGCAGTATTGATACCAAGTAAAACATTTGAGTGCTTTTTCCACCACTGGTCTCATGGCATCGTCAACATACATGGGCTGTTCGCACTAATCCAACGTATTCCCTGCACTGCCAGTTTGAATGGGTCAATGTGCATCTTTAATAAGAGAAAAAGAAAACTGTATGTTTTATTATACATTCATGATTGTGTGTCAATCTTGTCACATTTGGGGTTTTGTGTGTGAAAGATAATACAGTCCTGTTGTTGTGACATATTTTGTCCACATGAGGGCAGCATTGGTATATGGTTTGGAAGCAGGAAATGATTACACTAAGTCAGATCATGATCATGGGCATTACAGCTCTGATCACTGTGTGTGTGTGTGTGTGTGTGTGTGTGTGTGTGTGTGTGTGTGTGTGTGTGTGTGTGTGTGTGTGTGTGTGTGTGTGTGTGTGTGTGTGTGTGTGTGTGTGTGTGTGTGTGTGTGTGTGTGTGTGTGTGTGTGTGTGTGTGTGTGTGCGCGTGCGCGTGTGTGTGTGCGCTACGTGCGTGCGTGCGTGCGTGCCTGCGTGGACAGGATGGTGTTTGTAATGGGGCTAGTTAGTTCAAATTAATTATTAATTCAAACCCAGCTCACCTGTTGCTCATCTACCAATTGTCCATTCATGCACAGACAACCTCATTACTGCTGGTTATAAAAAGCCAAGACTCCCTTATTTTTCAACTTAATTGCTGCCTGACATTCTCACATTCCAACAGTCTCACACACTTCAACAACAACTGAGATACAGTGGCTTTATAGAGAGAGTGAGTTGACCTTCTCCAAACACAGGTTATCAATGAAATGTCAATTATCTCCCAACATAATCAGTGTCCAAGATATATATCCAACCAGACACTGATAGGCTCTATTCACAGCAGGCAGCAGCCATATTGGAAATAAATTTGGCCTCTTCCTTAGCTACTTCCTTCACAGACACAGGTCTTACCAATTATACTAATTAAAGCTCTGTTCCATTCTGGTCAAACAGAGTCAGGGTGCTGATATTGTGCATCACTGGATCACTGGAAACACTCTGTTACACCATGGGTCTCAAAGTGTGGTCCAGGGACCCTCATGGTTCCTTGAGGGGGTTCCAAATGGCCCCTTAAAAAGCAGGAAAGCTGCGAACTCTGGTAAGTTTTTATTTTTTGATAAATGCACTAAATAATATTACTATCTGGTGTGTCCCAACCATAACATGTGAAGTCCGTCAGTCCTTCTAAATCCAAAAAAGGTGCAATTCTATTAGCATTAGTAGAACCAAAGCAACTTTGAAAAATAAATTGTCAACACACTACGACTGTGCTGTGGAATGAAAAAAACATAGCACTCCGTCAGACGTCAGATGTCAATTCCGTCAGATATGCCATATTTTATGGAGATGACACCCAAAAAACAAACTGTGGGAGGTTGGCCCTTTACATGGTTTAATAGTCAATGTTGATGTTAACCACATTAACCCTTGTGTCCCTATTTAGGACAAATTAAAAAAAAAATCTCAACCCTTTTAATTTCAAGGACCCCCAATTCGCAGACCACCATTTGATAAGAATTCTATCTCTGAACCCATATTCCAAGACCATTGTATTGTTAGGCATGATTTAGTCTGATATGGTCTGTCATTTGGTCATTTACTGTCTGCACTTTTACTCTGATAGAAATGGTTGTATATTACTTTAACATGAAATAACGGTGAAGATGAACTATCAGTCATTTAGCTGGGGACATGTCCTGGCGACACCTATTCTGAAAAAGTAGTTGCTCACCTCGCTAGTGCCCTTTGCCTCTCCCACAAATGACATAACCCCATGTCAGAGACAACATGTGCTGTGTTGTGACACCTTAAACATAATGACAACATTCTTAATCCTCAGAGACATGGTGCTTTTAAGGATCAGGAGGGAGACGTTCCCGTTTCTTATAGTGACTCACCGGTACTGGAAATAGCTCTAAAATGTATCATGCTGCGTATGAAATGGTGTAATACTTTGAAATGTAATACTATAGTGTAACACAAATACCGGTGTGTCAAAACAGATCAGTGCTTAAAAGGGACACTTTGATTCTGAATGCATTGTTCTAATGTGAGGAGAACTACAGTATAGTGTGAGACAGAATCCCTTATGTATGTAGACTGGTGCAGTGGTTCTCAAGCTTTTTCTTGTCAAGGACCACCCAAAATGATATGTATTTGGCCCACGGACCCCCATGTCCAAATGTTTTGTTCCAGGGACCCCCAGAAGCAAAGATTTGAGTTACAAATGTTCACTTCCAAAAATATTATATTCAAAGATTTGCACACATTTTCACGATTTTTCAAAAATAGCAGATCTACAAGCTCGTTACGAGCTTGTAGATCTGCTATTTTTGAATAGCCAAAGTATAAAAGGATAAAGTGGTTACAATCATTGTGATGCTATGTTAACACATTTAGCTGGGGACCCCCTGGAAGGAACCCCCCCCCAAGGACCCCCGGGGGTCCCCGGACCCCACTTTGAGAACCAACGGACTAGTGCTTGCTTATCAACATAACCCAGAGCACTGGCGCTCAGTGTGGGGTCTTGGGACCCCCAGGGTTCCCCAAACGGACGCTTACAGGTCCATTTGGTTGTACTCGCTGAGTTAAATGAGGATTTCACAGAGTAGATTGGGGTCCCAGTGATAAATAATCATATCAAATGGGGGTCCACCGTGGCCTAATGTTGAGCTGTGAGTCCTTGAGATTAAAAAGGTTGAGACTCACTGATCTAGGGTAGTAATACTGTAGCTCATAATGGAATATAATAAAGTAGTCAATTATCCATCTTCCAGTGATTATGACACACCATCTGAACAGACTACACATGCTTTCTGAAAAGCATTCGTATAAACAAATGCTAAACATATAACTGTGTTAATCACTGGTGTAGACCTACCATCAGTGGTATTGTTTTTACTTTACTGGAGTATTTCCAATTGTCTATACTTTTACTTCTACTCCTACTCCACTACATCTCAGGGAGAAATATTGTACTTCTACTCCACTACAAATATTTGAAAACTTTGGTTTAGTTACTTTGCAGATATAAATTATTAAATTATATGAAACATACATTAACCACTTTAGCCCTATTTTAAACCTCGGCTATTTGAAAATATTATAAATATAGATCTACAAGGCTTGTACTTTTAGTACATTTTGATACCAAAATACTTTTGTACTTGTACTTGTAACAGAGTAACTTCTACATTATAGTATTGATACTTATAAGTCAAACATTTTAGTACTTGTCCCACCACTGCTGGTGTACCATGCACCTGGTTCCGTAGGCTACAGCATGACCAAATAAGGCACGAACCCAACCTAAACCTAGTAAGAAATCAGACCATGGTCTATTGTTTTTTTGTTTTTTTTGCGGTGTGGTGTGTGATGCAATGAACGGAAGAATGCGGGGGCAAGGGGGATGGAAAACACAGAAGAACATGCATTGATGATGATGTCGAACATTCCAGTTGGCTTTGACATTCCTGGAATAGCTGGTGACACATTGACAGGCTGACCCCTTTCGGCGTCACCGGCGTGCCGTTTTTAGCCGGCGTTCTATTTCAGCACACACAGGCAGCGTTGCCAGAGTCTGTGAGAGAAACAAGCAAACCAGGAGGCAGTGTTGCCAGAGTCTGTGAGAGAAACAAGCAAACCAGGTCTAGGAAAACCAGCCCGAAAGAAGCGACAGTTGTCCACATCACGAGCACTTTAACATATACATCAGCTATTTGAAAATAGCAGATCTACAAGCTCACAACGCGTCGCGATGCGACGCGTTGTGAGCTTGCAGATCGGCTATTTTCAAATAAAGTCTTGCGGGGAAATTATAACCGGCAGATCTGGCAACCCATGCACACAGGCTCACTTGGCCTTGGAAGTACCCTGTCTTTCCCGGTGCCCCGCTGCCCTGCATCTACCCACGCAGCTCTCTCCAGGAGAGCAAGCGTATGGCCACAGCTCTCCTCCTCCTCCTCCTCCTCCTCCTCCTCCTCTCTTCTCTTTGGTTCTCCTTCCCTCACCCACTGACCCACTGGCGGAAAGCGTGGGGGCCATCTGTGTTGGAGAGGCTACTTTTAGAAACCAGGCCTTGCTATTTATTCTGCTCGCCATGTCAAAAAAATAAAAAAAGAATAGAGAAGGGAAAAAAAAGGAAAGGAAAAAAAGGAGAAGGGGCAAAAAACAAACAGGCTGGCGGCTTATGCAATGTCCCCTCTCTCTCTCTCTCTCTCTCTCTCTCTCTCTCTCTCTCTAAAAAGGCAGATCCTGTTGACATAAAGGTGTGCATGGCCTGTGGCAAAACATAAAGCTTGGTTGTCAAATAAGTCATAATTATGGAATTATTTCTTTGTTTAGTTCTTTTTTTGGTCTATTTTCTTTCTTTTTTCCCCCTTAAAAAAAAAAAATCACACCCTGTGTGAAGGAAGCGGTGCCTGTGGGGCGGGGCTTAACTCATTTCAGTTCGTCCCTATTGGTGGTCTGAGTCCACTTACCAAATTTTTACTTGGTAGCATGCTGCAAACTGGAATGATGGCTGTTTAAAGCCCAGCCAATGGGCAGACAGAGGGGGCGGGGCTTAAGTAATGACAGTTAGTCCCTATTGCTGGCTTTAGTCCATGTACAAAATTTGTACTCCATAGCATGCTGCGAACTTGAGTTATGGCTGTTTGAAGGCCAGCCAATGGGAAGACAGAGGGGGCGGGGCTTCAGCAATTCATGCTGGTCCCTATTGGTGGTCTAAGTCCACATACCAAATGTGCACTTGGTGGCATGCTGCAAACTGGAGTTATAGCTGTTTAAAATCCCGTGCTCATCCCGTGCTCATACGGGCGCGGGGGGTCCCTGGACCCCTCTTTGATAACTTCATCAATTCATGCTCGTGCCTATTGGTGGTCTAAGTCCACATACCAAATGTGGACTTGGTGGCATGCTGCAAACTGGAGTTATAGCTGTTTTAAATCCCCTGCTCATCCCGTGCTCATACGGGCGCGGGGGGTCCCTGGACCCCTCTTTGATAACTTCATCAATTCATGCTCGTGCCTATTGGTGGTCTAAGTCCACATACCAAATGTGGACTTGGTGGCATGCTGCAAACTGGAGTTATAGCTGTTTACAATCCCGTGCTCATCCCTTGCTCATACGGGCGCTGGGGGTCCCTGGACCCCTTTTTGATAACGTCATCAATTCATGCTCGTGCCTATTGGTGGTCTAACTCCACATACCAAATGTGGACTTGGTGGCATGCTGCAAACTGGAGTTATAGCTGTTTTAAATCCCCTGCTCATCCCGTGCTCATACGGGCGCGGGGGGTCCCTGGACCCCTCTTTGATAACTTCATCAATTCATGCTCGTGCCTATTGGTGGTCTAAGTCCACATACCAAATGTGGACTTGGTGGCATGCTGCAAACTGGAGTTATAGCTGTTTACAATCCCGTGCTCATCCCGTGCTCATACGGGCGCTGGGGGTCCCTGGACTCCTTTTTGATAACGTCATCAATTCATGCTCGTCCCTATTGGTGGTCTAAGTCCACATACCAAATTTGGACTTGGTGGCATGCTGCAAACTGAACATACATTGCATTTCACATTAACTAGTGGCAGTTGGAAAGACAAATAGCACAAGTAGCACATGTGCTAGTCTGTATATAACAGCTGTCGCAAATTGGATAACTGAAATGTTATCAAACCTTGGAAATACACCTGTGTGTCCTGTCCAGATATCTGGAGAAAGACAAGCGCCAATGAGAAGAGATAAATGCGTTATTTGCAGATTATGCATTTACTGTACTGACTGCACTGGCCGAAGTCTTGAGAAAAAGTGAAGTAATGTAAGTTACAGGTCAAACAGCTGATGAAGTCACTGTTAGTCTTCTATCTATATATATATACAGCCCTTTTGACCACAAGTCAGTCAGATGTTCTAGTCTAGACCATGTTGATGGTCAACCCATGACATCATTGAGGTCAACGCAAAAAAAGCAAAAAAGATGATTTGTTCTCTTGAATAAAATGAAACAGCTTTTTTTATTTTTCTATTTTATCCCGCAATTTTGTAACCGTTATTTTTCACCCGGTGCCAATTTTCTAAGTGATCCTGGGCGCTACACTCCCCCCACCAGCCTAGGGAGGCCAGGGCCGAGCTCATGCCTCCTTCAATGCATGTGAGCCAACTGACCTTCTTGTCACCCGACAGGGGGGAGTTTCCCTGGTCGGACGTAGCGCATGGAAGGAACACGTTATTCCAACCAGTTCCCTTCCCCTCCATCAGGCGCCCCAATCATGGGGGAGGCGGTATAGCGACCAGGATTACTACATGTTTTTGTGAGGGTATTAACTACCCTGAGAGACACGGGGAGAACATGCAAACTCCACACAGAGTAGGCCCTTTCGCCAACCCCACCTAGGGTATGGGCGCTGATGACGCAGGGGAGAAGACACCCCCCCAGCGCCCACATGGGACATCATTTCTGATATTGCATTATTATTGTCCCAGTTGGCGATGTCTATATACTTTTATGTCTATACTAACCTATTCCTGGATTATACAGTATAGCTACTTAACATGAATGTGAATTTAACCATATCATTTGCAGTTTCATCACGACTTTGATTATATGATTTCTTGATTATGGACAAATATATAAACCAGTAAAATCCCTTGCAGTATCAACAAACAAATGAAAGGTGAATAAATAAACATTTCAAACAAAGTACGTACAGTATCAAAGCATCAAAATGTTTAAATTAATAATGTTGTGAAATGGTTGAGAAGAAACCTGTGGAGTTGCCATCTGCAGGGAATTACAGGGAAAAGACAATGTTTCACGAGGAGAATGGAATAAAAAGGACCTCATCAAACTACATCATGAATTAGGCTGAGCAGAGACAACAATTTGGTGTGAATCAGCACCATTTGGTGTGAATTCAATGTGCATTCTCCAGTGGTCGAAAGTAACAAAGTACATTTACTTAGTACTGTACTTACGTACAATTTTGAGGTATCTTTTACTTTATTTGAGTATTTCCAACTTTTTTTCTATCCATTAATCACCCCATGGAGACTTGAATTCATGGATACTTTTTTTTTTTTTTTTGTCGCATTCCTAAGCCAATTATTTGATGACCAGCGGACCAGTAGGCAGCTGTTCAGGTAGGAGACACAAAGGAGACTCTTTGTGTCTCCTACGGAAACCGCTGCCTGCATCAAAAAATTGTCTTAATGAAAAAAAAAGTTAAATAGTAAAGGAACAACATGGGTACAGCAAAACGAACAGCACATAATGTAACTGCATATCAAATATGACCTGACACACTGCCAATCAGGTGTCTCAATGCAACTTCCATGGAGCGGGCCGGGGAGGCCAGTTAGCTTCCACTGAACAGTCCCAGGAGGTGTAACTTCCATGGAACAGCTCTGTTCCATGGAAGGGTGTTGTGCAAGGTTTGCTGGTCAGACCACCCTGCCTTAGACAGCAGAAAAAACATCCATTGCTCCCATTTTAGGAAGAAGCGATCTGATCTGTGATCAAACGCTTAAAGGATAACCTTCCACAAGCCACAACTCTGTCTATTTCTGTGATTCTAACCCTAAACCTAATTAGGAGATGGCTTGATCTGATTTCCATTATTGCACCATGCAGCGGTCTGCTGCCCGGCATGAGTGATGTCTGAACCCTCCATAAGAAGGGTACATGGCCTGTACATAGTTCTCAGTTCCACCTTACAAAGAACCTGAATATAAGAAAAGGTTATCCTGGGTATTGTAAGAGGAGGTTTGAGTTGGCTTTATACGGTGTGATTTAGAAAGGAAGTGGGAAAAAAAGTAGTGCCATAGTTACATCCCAAATTCAGCTTGAGGGAAAAAAACGGTATTTTGTGTGTGCGTGTGCGCGTGTGTGTGTGTGTGTGAGTCTGTGTGTGTCTCTCTCTTTCTCACACACACACGCGCGCACGCACGCACGCATGCACGCACGCACGCACGCACGCACGCACGCACACACACACACACACAATTAAGACACTAGACAGGTGGCCAATTTAAGGGTGATTTTAATCACCCCATAATACCGGTGCTGTTCAGTGTTCCTTAATGCGCCTCAGAGAACAATAGATGGCAGCAGAGTCTTCGGATGTGTTCACCGTTGCACTGGGGCTGCATGCGGCTCGCACAAACATATCTCTGACAAAGGAAATGGATCATGTTTAACGAGAGGAGTCGGAGGAGCACACAGTATGGTCCTGCACGGCTCTCGTCATTGGCCGGCCGTATAATCGCCGGGCTTAGACGAACCCCCGGCGGCTGACTAATCACGGCCAAGATGAACCGAGGCGGGAGGCCTTCGGGTGGTACATCCTCCCCTACCCTTGGCAGTGTGGGCATAATTGCTGAGGTTGCCTAGCGACCGGAAGCATGGAAACAGAAGGTGTCACTCGTTACCTCAGAGCCGGATTTAGCCAAATAGTGAAATGGCCACTGATGGGGGTCAGAAGAGGGCTCGAGTTTGCCAAAGATAACAGGCGGAAGGCAGGGGGAGGACGGGAGAGGGAGGGAGGGAGGGGGGTTAATATCAAGGATTAGGTCCTTGTTTCACAACTGTTTCATTCATGTCTTTTCTTTTTTACATTTTACATTTTGTTTCGTGTAACATATCAACTCAGTCAAAGGTTTACAGCATTTTTTTTATTATTTAAAAAAAAAAGAATATTCCATGATTTTTGTAACCCATCTTACCAGTGCCAACTAAGTAATCTTGGGCGCTACACTCCCTCTGCCAGCCTAGGTAGAGCCGAGCTCATGCCTCCTTCAATGCATGGTGTACAGCAAATTTAACGAACTCATCAACTAAATTAACCGTGATTAAGGGGAGAGTTTGCTGTAGGAAACAGCTGGTTGGTTTGACTTAGACGTTTGGAATTTATGAATTGACGTGTGACTGCATGACTTATACGTGGCATAATATTCCAGCGGTGGCCTTTCAGTCTAATCAATGGCACTTGTTCCTGCCTTCCTTATATTCCACTCTGCCTCCCTCTCTCTCTCTCCGTCTCTCCCCTGCATGCGTCCATCTCTCTGCTATTCTTATCTCTCTCCATTAAGCGTCCATTTCCTCTCCGTCTCTCCGCCCCTCACTTTGCATGTTCCCACTTATGTATACGTCTCTGTTCCTCCCTCTAATAAACCAATCCATCTATTCTCTCTCTCTCTCGCTCCCTCTTCTCATATACACCTGCGTATGGCTCCATCCATCCCACTGCAGCAGCGCTGCACAGCGGACGGTGGCGGCCCACTCATAGCCCTCTCAGGGAGCAGAAGGTTTGTCCACTCCCACTCAAGCTTTTGCGTCATGGAACACACAGACCTGAGAGAGAGAGAGAGAGAGAGAGAGAGAGAGAGAGAGAGGAGGAGGTGGAGAACAGATGGAGGGGAACACACTGGCTCTCAGTTTTATAACGCTGCTCTTATAGCGCTGTGTGGTCACTATTTATTCTGTTATTTACGTCCACTTAGCGGGCCATTATAGATGCATAAACAGGCCTATATGAGGGAATGCGGTGTATGAATTAACCAATTAAGACCTGAGGCGATTCTTTAAAAAAAATCTAAATCCTAACAGTTTTTTGAAAGAAAATGTAAAAAAAAAATCAAGATTTAAAAAAAAAATAGCAGATCTACAAGCTCATAGCGCGGCACTCGGTGCCGCGCTATGAGCTTGTAGATCTGCTATTTTTGAATAGCCAAAGAAATCTAAAATGGCACAGATGCGTTCCCGGTCTTAATGGGTTAAGAGTTTCTTTAGTGTGACATGTCGCATTGTGAGCTTGTAGATCTTTGCCATTTTATAGACTCTTTGAAAAAGTGTGTACACAAATCACCTATAATGATGTAACACCACTGACTTTGAATACCCTGTTGTGGTGATTTTGGCGGTAAATACCTAAAACTACTGGATGTATTATTATTTCACAGCACCACAAATTAAGCAAGGATTAAAACGGCCATTCATTTCGATGACACGAGCACACGTGGATCCCTGCTCTACGCTGCAATCAGCTCTGTTTAATGGCCTTTGTACTCCTATGCTTGAATAAAATAGGTCTGGGGAAAAAGCAGACCTGTTGCGTGTGTGGGATTCAATTTGAGGGCCTCACTATTGCTGATGGGTGTAACCATAGTGACTCGATGCACATCCGTGTGACATCACAGCGGCACAGCCAGCTTCCCCACTTGCGCATGTAGAGAGATCATTTGGAGCATTTTTTATTCATTCATGATGTGTGTATAGCGGCTCTTGTGACTATATTAAAGCAGAATTGCTTAGGCATTTTGCTACACATAATAAATATAAAAAAAGAAAAGAAACAAAAACAAAAAAAAGCGAACATTTGTCAAATATTTTTGTTCCAGGG
>NC_139957.1:9350019-9384288 GCF_963454915.1 Gymnoscopelus microlampas
GTCTTGGAACAATCGGCTTCATTTTCGGTCTGTAGAAAGCAGGGGAGTGGCTTTGTCCATTCATTTTTTACAGTCTATGGCTCACACACACATGCGTGTGGATACCCGCTGTACACATACTAATATTAATTATCATTAATTATACTAACTGGATAATCAAGGAGTGAACAATTAATATAATGAGTAAGAAGCACTACATTAACATGCGATGCCAATTTAGTCTTTAGTCAATTTAGCAAAACTACAAATACCTTAGCCATTCCATGCAGTGGGGAAACAGTTTGGATTCTGCCTTTGGCAACTGACAACCTTCAAATAGAGATATTTAACCGACTATATGATTATTAGGAGGCAAACAACTTGCCTGCAATCCAGACTGTCTGATTGCTATGTTTGATAAAGTTGAACATAGTTATCTGTCTGGATTCCACTATAGCAAATAACAAGAGCAATGATGAAAGGTCTGATGTGTCAATTTGAGTTTCTTTCATCGATTCTCTGACAGTTCTCAAATGATCTGGGACAGCAGAAATAGATGGAAAGCACTCAGTAAAATCCAGAGGATTCATTTGACTCTGGAGATTGGACCCTTATTTCAATTGTTTTTTACACCACTGCGTGAGATACTAGGCGAGTATAGCCTGGGACCAGACGAATCTGCAAGTGCAAAAAGAAATTTCACTCTGCGATTTGGGTCTGGCACCGCTCCATATAGAGAATCCATTTCCTGCTCCAGAAGACGTGGGTGACCAATCAGGGCCCAGTATTCGAATATGGGAGACTGTAATTGGTAGTTGTGAGGCTAAGGCGAGCATGCCGCTGCGACAGTCAACCTCATCATTAACAATTAAACCCGATACACTTAGTTGACCAGAGTACCCCAGGGGTCCATCCTTTTTTCTCTCTACACCAAATATCCTGATCAAAAATAGCTGATCTACAATCTCACAACACGTTGCAAACTCCCCCCCCCCGGCAGAATAGGGACACAAGGGGCCATGTGGGTTATCATATTTATATAACAGGGTGGATCTACAAGCTCACAACGCGTCGCATCACACAACTCATTGTTAGCTTGTGTGCATCTTCTATTTTTAGGCGCGGGGCACCATCAGCGGGAGCGTGAAAAAGCCGTTCGAGAGCGGGTGAGTCACCGAGTGGCTGATTGATTAGCTGACTAGAGAGAGAAATGACAGAATTGATAGGATAATTAGACGAACTGGGGGGGGGGGGGGGGGGTTTATAATGAAAAGAAAGAGCAATTGAAATAGAGTGAAAGACCCGGGAAGTGGGTGGGGTGGGTGGGTTGGGAGGGGGGGGGTCAAGTTCACCTAACCTCAGCATACAGTGTTAACACTGAGGAGAGTGCGGAGTGGGCGGGGTGGTGGAGGAGGAGGATAATAATCCCTGTATGACGCAGGCTGCTTGCTCCACACACTTCCTGACAGCTGCTGCTGCCTGCCATGGTTACAACACACAGTGTGGCACTGTCCAATCACGTCCACGCTCATTTCCTCAATGACAGGGCTTTGAAATGCCTACTGTACCTTGTCATCACTGGGTTTTTTACCACTATACCATAAAGCATGTCACCAGTGCTGTAAAGTAACTAAGTATTTCCCATTTTCAATACTTTTACTTCTACTCCACTACACCTCGGAGGCAAATAGTGTACTTTTACTCCACTACAATTATTTGACAGCTTTAGTTACTAGTTACTTTGCAGATTTAGATTATTATCACAAAACAGCCCTATATATATTTCGGCCATTTGAAAATAGCCGATCCTATAGTCGGTGCGACACATTGTGAGCTTGTAGATCTGCTATTTTCAAAAAATTTGTATACATTTTGAACTTGTGAAATGGGACAATCTGCAAAATGAATACTTTTACTTTTGGTACTTTAAGTACATTTTGATACCAATGCTTTTGTACTTTTACTTAAGTCAATTTTGAATACCTTACTTTTACTTGTAACAGAGTATTTCTACACTGCAGTATTGATACTTGACCTAAATCACCATTATTTGAGATAATCACAATTATTTTTTGCATAGTCGTTTCCATGTTGAAAAACGTTCATTTTCAAACATTCAGAAATAGCGGATATAGCCGATCTACAAACTCAAGAAGATCTGCACGCTTGTGAGCTTGTGGATCGGCTATTTCCACTATTTAAAAAAATATTTTGAAAGTATAAAATTATTAAATATGTCAGTAATGTATTTATATATTTAAGTTATTTTGTCATATCTGCCCTGTGCAATCTGTGTTTACAAAGCCTAAAAGGCAAATAGAAATACAATTCTTACTCATATTATGTTCCATTGCTCAATGCCAAGAACACAATTGAATTGTTTACCGCAATTATTTGTGTGACAAATATATATCAATTTGAGGGTCCTTGGCACAAAAAAGTTCAGTAGAGAAATCAGTAGAGAACTACTGATTTAGAAGGCATTTGTAGAATCGGCCTCAGGCCTTAATTGGGTTAATTCCATTTCAGGTCCACCCAGCTGATGGCTGCTCAGGTGGTCATCATGATGACTTCCTTGCCTATACCTATGTTGAATGCACTTATTGTAAGTCGCTCTGGATAAAAGCGTCTGCTAAATGACTGTAATGTAATGTAATGACTGCTTGGTGGGCAGCTGTTAGGGGTTAGAGCGGATACGGAAACAGTGCATGTGCAATGCGTGTGCAAATGACCGGATACAATGTCCTAGCTCCAGGCTTGGCCGCTGGTTAGTTTGGGACAAAAAAAAAAACAGGCTTTCCACATGTACCACAGAAAGCCTAGTGACGCAAAGTTAGGGGGACAAATCAAGTGACCTTCTTATTACCAGGTGCATTTCCCCCCCTATACATCCTTCATTATAACAGTTTGGAAGTACTGATAAGGGGGAAAGTTTTATCTTTGAGATGGGTCAGATTTGAACTTTGAGCATGGGCCAGCTGTGGGATTAAGGACTTTAGCCTTAACCGGGAGAGCATCTGCGTCGTTTTAGATTTTAGCCGTTGGCTATTCAAAAATAGCAGATATACAAGCTCGTACATCAGCTATTTTTGATTTTTTTTTAAAAAGTGTGAAAACTACTGGTTAAGAAGGCATTTGTAGAAGCGGCCTCAGGTCTTAATGGGTTAAATGCGCTCTTGCCAGGTTACTTGTTACTTACCAGTTACTGTGACTTGCTTCAAATAAATGTACCATCTCTTGGACGATAACCACAGTATAATAATGCCAGATAGGTGACCTGTCCATTTAAGGAGAGAGAGGAAAAAAACACATTCATTTGGACCCAGGGACCAGTGACCAGTGTTGGCAGATCTGCTTATTATAATTTACAAGCTCACAACACGTTGCATCGCGACGCGTTGTGAGCTTGTAGATCGGCTATTTTCAAATAGCTGATGCATATGTTTAAAGTGCTCATGTGGGGCATAGTCGCTTCTTTTTGGCTTGTTTTCCTAGACCTTGCTTGTTTCTCTCACAGAATCAGGCAACACTGCCAGTGACAGGGCTGTAACCTCACCAGTATCCCAAGCAAACACTGAATCAACTAATAATCTCAAAGTCTAGGGCTGTTTTAATTCAAATATCACATAACTGTGTCTTGTTCTTGGTTGGTTTTTCTTATGTGAAAACAAACCAGATGGCAGGTAACCTATGCAGAATATAATATTAAGAGACATTTTATCATTGCCTTCTTACCATTAAATTTACATAAAATTAATGAAATACCTCAAATCACACCACACCGACCCATGGCTAAACAAGTCTATATCCCTATCAAAGAGCATCTTATGCATCTTCATATAATACACTGAACCACAACAAACCCATGCTTAAACTGAACCAACAGTGTCTAACCTTAACCAAAGAGAATGAATTAAACACCAATAAATAGCAGTGGTGTAAAGTTCATTTACTCAAGTACTGTACTTAAGTACGATTTTGAAGTATTTTTTACTTTACTGGAGAATTTCCAATTTTCAGTACTTTTACCTCTACTCCACTAACATCTCAGAGGCAAATATTATACTTTTACTACACTACAGTTATATGGAAACTTTAGTTACTAGTTACTTTGTAGATTTTGATTATCATTAGAAAACACATTAACCACTTCAGCCCTATTCATATTTTGTCCATTTGAAAATAGCCGATCTACAAGCTCACAGTGCGTCGCCATGCGACAAACTGTGAGCTTGTAGATCGACTTTTTTTCCACCACTGCTAATCTTAACCAACATTTGAGAGAGCAGCCTCTATCTACGCCTGGCCCTTTAAGGAGACCCGGAATCAGTCTTTTGAACCCGGAAACAACACAGTAATGTCAATGTGACTTCACAGAGAGGATATATATGTGTTGTTTTCTATGACTGTGGCAGGTTATTGAACCATTAGAATAATGTTTCTCACTGCCGTTAATTGTGAGTATGTACGTGTTTACTCTTGTGCTCGCTGCGTCAGCGCGTGTCGCGTGTCTCGTTAGCTGTCCTACTGTTAGCATGGCTAGCATAACAGGTTTTGGTTAACACGACTGACCCTCAGGATAATAGGCTGACATTCACAGGTGTTAGCAATGATACTAATGAAGGCTCTGTTCCATTCTGGTCAAACAGAGTCAGGGTGCTGATGTTGTGCATGTTGGCTCACTGGAAACACTTCTGCTACACCAGAGGGTCTAAAATTTGGGTCCTTCCAGGTTCCTTAAGGGGTTTCCAAATGGCCCCCTTGTGGGTGTGTAACTCTTGGGAGTGTACAAATGGAACACTCTCAAGAGTTATGGTGGTCATGGAAATGAAAAATCTGAAGAAGCACTGTCCTACACTAGATGGAACAGAGCCTTCATTAGTATCATTGGTAACACTTGTGAAGGAAGTGATAATATGGCTGCTGTGCATAGAGCCTATAATGAGGACATAACATATCTCTATATTCTTCTTACTGAGTTACAATCGATTTAATTATAACCCGACTTGGGATCAGTCCTGCATTTCAAATGTACTTGAGTAAGTGCAAAAGTATTAGTATCAAATTGTACTTCGAGTACCAAAAGTAGTACTCATTATGCTGAATGTCCCATTTCACAAGTTGTTTCATAATGTATAAAGATATTTTGAAAATAGCAGATCTACATGCTCACAAAGTGTGGCATCGCCACGCATTGTGAGCATGTAGATCTGCTTTTTTCAAATGGCCGAAATGTATAGGGCAGAAGTGGGTAATGTATGTTTTGTAATAGTAATCAAAGTGTACAAAGAAACTAATAACTGCAGATTTCAAATAATTGTAATGGAATAAAAGTATAATATTTGCTTCTGAGATGTAGTGGAGTAGTAAGTAAAAGTACTGAAAATTGGAAATACTCCAGTAAAGTAGCTCTGTTACATAGCCTAGAAGTATGTAACAGAGCTACCAGTTAAGTGAAAATACCTCAAAACTGTTCTCAAGTACAGTACTTGAGTAAATGTACTCAGTACACTGGCTATATTCTAACTGAGTGACAATCTAGTTAATTAAACCCCCAAAATTAGGGACATTTAAAAAAAAAAAAAATTATTAGTTGACTCAGGGATAATCCACAAATGTGTGATAGGTTAGAGGTTACAGCTTTTATTTATTTATGCCACTGGTTTTACAATGATGGAATTTATTTTTCAATAAGATAACATTATTAATGTGCTTTTTTCTTTTCTTTTCTCAGTGGCCAGGGGAAAGTCTAAGTAAGTGACCATCGTCATGATCAAACTAACCACTTCTGCAATGTTTCATTGTGAAAATGAATTGATTGATTGAATACTTAATTAACAGTTTTGCAAATAGTACCAGTGGTACGATTATACAATAATGCTAAACGGATGCCACAAAAAGCCCTTTGGGCTTGTTTCCATTGTGGTCCCGTGTATTCAATTCATAGAGGAACATAAGAATTACAGTACTATAACTTGTTTCCATTGTGGTCCCGTGTATTCAATTCATAGAGGAACATAATAATTACAGTACTATAAAAGTCAATATCGCTGTGATCCCAGTGTATTTCCCTGTCAGTATGCAGGAATGCCCTGAGGACTGCAACAGTTCATCCAACTAATCAATTTAACCCATTCAGACCTGAGCTTCCGATTCTACAAAATGTCTTATAAATCCCAACAGTTTTTTGAAAAAAACCTATGTTGCTATATCAGTGGTTCTCAAACTTTTTCATGTCAAGGACCCCCAAAATGTATATGTGTTTGGCCGCGGACCCCCATCTCAAAATATGTTGTTCCAGGGACCCCCAGAAGCGAAGATTTGGGTTAAAAATGTTCGCTTAAAAAAATATATATATATTCAAAGATTTGCACACATTTTCTCGATTTTTCAAAAATAGCAGATATACAAGCTCATAGCGCGGCACTCGGTGCCGCGCTATGAGCTTGTAGATCTGCTATTTTTGAATAGCACAAATAAATCTTAAACTGTAAACTGTAAACTGTGTCATGGTACAAACACGGTATCGATCAAGCGTCTTTATTTCCAGGACCGTCCTGGTGCAGATGATGAGCGCTGCGGGCACGGGCTTCTTCTTCAACACAAAGAGGAACCGTCTCAGAGAGAAGATGGTGATGCGTAAGCACGACCCAATCGGTAAGATGTTTGAATGACAGGCGTTGTTGAAAGGATCCCTGGCTAATAAGCCAAATATGCCAAATGACACCTTAAATATTGTATTTATTTTAGAAACGGTTCATCTTATACTCAATATGGGCAGTGACCGTCGCAAGTTGATGATGTCATTTGCCCATGTGTGGTACAGCCCTATGGAATTTTACGGAATACATGTGCAAATAAAACGTTTAAGATATTGATTTGATGCTCATATTAACCTTAGGGAGTATTAACTCATTGAGTGCCATTCACGTGATTCACGTGTTTTACCGCTATGGTGCAACGTGCCAATCACGTGTTTCATGTGTTTAAAAAAAAAAAGAAAAAAGTGTTCAGAACCCAAGATATCATCATCTGAAGATTTGCGGCTCCATCCACTCCTTGTTTGACTTATAACTGAAAAAGGCTGTATCTCGCTTCCTAAGCACTTTTTTTTTACTTTGAAAAAAACAAAAACAAAAAAATATCGCACTGGCCAGAAATAATTCTGGCAGTGAGTTAAGTTGTTTTTTGTTTTCACATGCGACCCATAAAAACTGGTCCCCGAAACAGTGGGTTAATGCATGTGTATTTTAGGGCGTTATGATGTTGGAACTGCATGGGAGGAGGGTTTAAAAAACAAAACAAAAACATGGCCAAAGGCAAATGTGTCTAACCTCTGGGAAAGGTGTTTCTTTGCACGAGAATAGATCATGGATTTCATGGTCCAACAATTCACCTAAAACAGCTTTGGGTGAACTGTCCCTCTGACCTAATCCAATTGAATGAATACAGTACATCCCACTTCAGCATGTTTTACATGTAAACATAACGCACAAGTATCCTTTTGGA
This sequence comes from Gymnoscopelus microlampas, assembly GCF_963454915.1. Classification (NCBI taxonomy): domain Eukaryota; kingdom Metazoa; phylum Chordata; class Actinopteri; order Myctophiformes; family Myctophidae; genus Gymnoscopelus; species Gymnoscopelus microlampas. The sequence goes on from NC_139957.1 coordinate 9,357,508, forward strand.
ATTCATGAATTGAATACAAAAATCTAATAAACAACGATATCATTTGCGAAAAAAACAAACAAACAGCTGGGAACCACACACCCCAAAAAACTAAACAAAATGCATTTTATAGAATGAAAATGACAGTTTTACAAATGTCTCCCTTGTGACGGAGGTCTCTGCAAAGGGCCTTTGGAGAGAGCCGGGCTGTGGTGCATTAAATAGCGGCAATGCATTCAAATAAAGTCATTGCAGCGCTGTGCTCATATATCGTTGTTGTCGGGAAGAAACCTATCTCCATATTCTAACTTTTTGTATTTTTTGTTTTTTGCCATACTTGATCACACTACAGTGTCACGCAAAAGCGTGACGCTGCTTCACACCACGTTTCGAGCCAATCTACAAGCTCACAAGCGACGCGTTGTGAGCTTGTAGGCTATTTTCAAAGGATTTTACTCATTTTATACATTTGGAAACTTGTTATAACTTGATATGGGACCTTCTGCATAATAATAATAATATCATAGCTCAGCAACATATCAGCGTTATATATCTATTGCTGGTCCAAATCCACTGCTGAGCCAATGAAGTGAGAAACAGACCCGAAACTACAGTACAGTTGTGCACAGAGCCTGTTAGAATGACAATTTAGGCATTAAGCAGATGCTCTTATTCCAGAGTGACCAGGATGCCAGGTAAACGACGAACCTGGCATCTGTCTAAACAGCATTCTATCTAAATCACGCTTACTTTTGTGGTCGAGAGAAAACGAATCTAAGGAACAATAACATGAGAACGAGTAACTTTCGCCGCAGGCTGAAAACCCACCTCTTCAGGAAACACTGTCCTTCCTCTTCGCCTTGCCTACTTGTCGTTAACTAGTTGTACGAGCTCTTGTCTTTATTGTTTTATTGGATCCTGTTTATTCGATACACTTATTTGTTTTAGCTCTTTTGTTTCGCATTTGATTTTCCTATGTGTCTCATCTGTTTAACCCATTAAGACCTGGAACGCATATGTGTAATTTTTTTATTTGAGCTAAAAAGCATTATTTTCCACTTTGGCTATTCAAAAATAGCAGATATACAAGCTCATAGCGCGGCACTCGGTGCCGCGCTATGAGCTTGTAGATCTGCGATTTTTTTAAAGTCGTGCAAATGAGTGCAAATCTTGAATATATATATATATATATTTCTAAAGTGAACATTTTTAACTTGAATCTTTGCTTCTGGGGTTTTTTCAGAAAACTGTTAGGATTTAGAAGACATTTATTTAGAATCGGCTTCAGGTCTTAATGGGTTCAGATAGTAGGTAGCTCATAGTGCACTTTAACCTTAGCGCCAGGTATACTCTTAGTTGCTTGTTTTAGAAGAGAATGCACTTAAGACTTCTGGTGATTAGTAGTTCCGTTCCCTACCTATGTTGAATGCACTTACTGTAAGTCACTTTGGATAAAAGCGTCTGCTAAATGACTAATGTAACCAACATGATACATCTGCATAGTAAGCTAGCGTCAAGAAGGGATACAAGGATAGTGATGGGCGAGCGGGTGGAGTCTGAAAAGCTGAGTCTTCACTCAGACTACGGCGGGAAATTGGGAGTAAGTCTGCAATTCTGACTGTGGGAGTTTATTCCACAGTTTAGGAGCCTAAACTGGGGAAGAGTCTGGGATGTGTGGAGTATGGACTAGACTAGAGAGTTTTAGGCAAGGCTCTCTCACAGCATTCCTGTGTTGTCGGATTTAAAATGAGAGGGAAGGGTTGTAGGGTAAGGGTTGGATCATGTCTTGAAGGTATGAGGGCCTTCTGTTGCCTTTTTAGACCAGCATCAGTATTTTGTACTGGGTGCGGACAGCTATCAGAAGCCAATGAAGGGAGTGGAGAAGGGGGAGTCGTGAAAGTTTGTGCTGGTTTAAGACCAGGCGGGCCTCTGCAATGTGGATCATTTGGAGGGGCTTAAGTGAGCAAGCCGGGGTAGCCAAGCGTTTGTGCATAACTGTAGTTCTGGGTTTCCCACTTTCCAGACAGTGGCATACCCATTTCCTGTTCTGGTTCAGTTTCCCATTAGCTTTGTTTGGTTGACTTCGCAGCACATTTGAACCAGAAACGCATGTCAGATAACACCTTCATGTGCGTTTCTAGGCACTTCGACACAACTGTATCAGGTGAAAGTGACTGCAGCCAGCTTATTTTATTTGCAGCGAAAGTAGTATTATTGTCTCCGCCAGGCCGAAAGGCATGGCGAGAGAGAGTATGTTTTGCACCCTGTCCGTCCGTGTGTCCGTCCGTGTGTCCGTCCGTGTGTCCTTCTGTCTCTGAGCAGCTGATCTCCGGCACCGTTGGCCCGGTCACTGCGAAACTGTTACACACACACTCCCTGGATGCCAATTCAGAACCTCTGGCCCGAATTTTTCAGATTCAGGGCCAGAGGACTAGGCCGAGGAAGAAATGCCACCCGTTTCACATTGGCCTATTATAGCGCCACCAGGAGGCCGCAATAACCTACCTGACCTGGCGGAGACCTGTGCTCCGAGGAGCACTTTTTCGAGTTATTTATGAAATGTTCTTGTTGGTATTAAGGGTCATGGCTTTTGGGAAGGTCTTAAAAAAAAAAGCGTTTTCTTAGGTTTGTTTTTTGCAGTTTTTGACATCAGGAACCAAAGGCCAGGTTGCTCAATCCCTCTCAGCACCCCCCCACCCTGCACGTGCCTGCAGTACAGTGTTAGGTTTGTGTGGGTGGGCCCTTGTAAAACAGAATACAAAATAACAATGCTTTGGCTACGTGACTGTTGGTAAAAAAAACACTTTCAGGTTTAGAAGGATGTAAATGTTCTTGGCTGAAATCATTTAATGACTACTTTCACAGCACTGCAGCCTACAGCTAATGGCATGAGGACAAGGGGGTATATTTACTGTTGGGATGTACTTAACAGTTGGAACAGTTGCAGGCAGTTTGTAGAGCGGTGATTTATTGATTAACCCATTAAGACCGGGAACGCATCTGTGTGTCATTTTTTAAATTTCTTTGGGCTATTCAGAAATGGCAGATCTACAAGCTCATAGCGCGGCACCGAGTGCCGGTCTAAATGGGTTAACTCTGCACGTTTGTTTTCACTTATATTTCCTGAAAATCATCGTTTCGCTGTTATTTTCCATCCTAATTGTTCCCCAACCTCCTTTTTTTTGTCTTTGCAGTGAACAAGCACGTCCTGTTCTTTGAAAAGAGGAAGATCAAATCGATTTAGCAACGCATGAGAAATATGGACAACAAAGGATCTGCAACAATTAAATGGATTCTTTAATTGTCACAGATTTTGAATGACAGCCCGATTAGGTGACTCGTTCTCCGAGGACGGCGTATTGGGTCGGTCAGTAGGCAGCGATCTTCCTCCGTGCAATCAGGATCACCCCCAACAAACGTTATCATCACCACCAGGATAGCGAGTTTCTGTAAACGTTCCTGTCAGATTATTCACTGTTGTTTTTGACCAACCTCAATCCTGTTCCTGTTATGTTGAACTGATGTTCCCAAATAGATAGTTCCGGTCCTTCATTATGATTGGCTGAGCTGCATTAGAAGCTGTTGTAAAATGCTCTATAAACACACCCGTGACCACAAACAAAACGTTTCAAAATGTGCACATTTGTTGTGAATTTTGATTTACAAAAACAGTTCCTCGTAATATTTTAGCAGAGAAATGTCAAAAAATAAATATTTATTCATTTTACATTTACAACCGCTTAGTTTGAGTCAGTCTGAATGTAAACATTGCATAGCAACACTACTTTCTTGTAGAAATGTGTCTAAAAAGTGTTATTAAAACAGTTTTATTGGCATATGTCTATGATTTTCATTTTGCCATTTGGTAACTGTTTTATAAAAAGCAATAAGCCATGCTCTGTGTTGTGCCTAATAATGCCCATTAGCTGTAAACCGCTGTCTTTTGGGGCTTCTTTTTTTTGTTGTGTTTAAAGAATTTTGAATAGGCAATTATTGTTTTACTTCTTGTTTTCCTCTCCAAATGTAGTTTTTCTACCATTAACCCTCTCTCCACACATTTCTGTGTTGCCACTGCTGTTGCAACCTACTGTACTGGCTCACCTGCCCGTGAGAAGTCCCCACTGGGAGTGCTCCTGTATACGGCAAATTGTATAGACGTTGGGCCAAACCAGACACACCACGGTTATATTCAAACCCATAGTAGACTCCACCTTGGTGGACTTTACCCCATGCACCACAAAGAATGCACCGCTTGCGGCTTATTGCTTTATTGAAACATCTTATCTAAATTCATGAGTGAAACGCAGCATGTCATTTTTATTTAATTTAGTTTTAATGTAGGTTTTTTTTTTTTTTACAAAATTCAAATGTTCCTTTTGCAGGTTAAATTGTAATTAAAGCTGAATTGTACGGTTTTTGTGACCAAAACCAATCAACAAGGGCAATTGCGACAACTGGTTCGTTTCAAAAACAAGCTAAGAAATAGAAAGAATTTTTACACATCACAATGTATAGCAAAATCACTTCTGTGATGGCATTGAATTCAACATAGATTTTTTTAAATATTTAATTGCATATTTAACATTTCCATATGACAATATGAGGTTGTTTCCATCTGAAAGGAAGACAAATGGATCACATTTTATTATGCTGCCGAATGTCAAATTATGACTTAGCACTAAACCATCATGAATCAACAGTCATCCCGCTGTACCAATAAAGACTCTCTATTGGGGCGGGAAATAGAATGCCTTATTTGTACAGTATTTTACTGTACAAATGTAGTGTTCGATACTGATGCCTAAAGGCAGTTTGTCATATGGGGATACTTGGGTTTTTTTGTTTTTGTCTGAATAATTTATCCCACGTCCATAAATCTGGAAACTATCGTCTTTCATAATAATATGTCATGTATTTTCATTACAGCCAGTAGCCACCGGCCAACAAAAAAAACAAGTTGCCAGCCAGCTTGCTGCATCATGACCTGGCCTGAGCGAGTTTCGAATATGAAAGCCAAACCAAAGAAATAAAAATAGACAAGTGGACAAGAAAAACAAAGAAGAGGCTAATACAAACACCAGAAATGTGTCAATATCAAGCAGAATGTTCTGGTGAAGGGGTACTCAACTGAAAACATCGTAGCAAGGCTTACACTAGTAAAGATAACCACTGCCATTAACCCTTTCAAGACCTGAGGCCGATTCTACAAAATGTCTTCTAAATCCCAACAGTATTCTGAAAAACATATGTTTCTATATCAGTGGTGCTCAAACCTTTTCATGTCAAGGACCCCCAAAACGATATGAATTTGGCCGCGGACCCCCATCTCAAAACACTTTGTTCCAGGGACCCCCAGAAGCAAAGATTTGAGTTAAAAATGTTTGCTTTAAAATAATACATATTCAAAGATTTGCACACATTTTCACAATTTTTCAAAAATAGCAGATCTACAAGCTCATAGCACTCGGTGCCATGCTATGAGCTTGTATGTCTGCTATTTTTGAATAGCCAAAGTATAAAATAATGCTTTTTAGCTCAAATCTTGCCTCACTCACTCCTTGTTGAAATGAATAATCAACTTTTAATTCGATTTTGTATGTGTTAAAGAAAGTGATCATTTGTGTGTGTGTGTGTGTGTGTGTGTGTGTGTGTGTGTGTGTGTGTGTGTGTATACTAACCCTAACCCTCTAATTAATGCCCTTTGTTCCAATGAATGGAAATCTAATGCTACAGCTACACTGATATTCTAGATAATTCTTTGTGCTTTGAATTGTGTGGCAACAGTTTGCGGGAACCAATGCCATTTCCTGTTTGAGAACGTCAGTCCCCCCCCCCCCACGTTCCCCCCATACAGCATGGTTTGTTGACATGAGTGAGGACGACCTTGACTGACCTGACCATAACCCTATCAAACAGTTGACAAACACCTTTTGGAATGAATTGGAACCTCACTTGTGGTCTTGTGGCCGAACGGAAGCAAATCACAAGCAGTGATGGGGCGTTTGTCCCTCCTTTGCTACTGTGACATTGTCCACTATCAAAATGTACGCGTTGTGAGCTTGTAGATCGGCTATTTTCAAATAGCCTAGGTATAAAATAAGGCTGAAGTGGTCAATGTGTGTTTCATAATATCATAATTTATATCTGCAAAGTAACTAGTGACTAAAGTTTTCAAATAATTGTAGTGGAGTAAAAGTACAATATTTGCCTCTGAGATATAGTGGAGTAGAAGTAAAACTATAGACAATTGGAAATACTCCAGTAAAGTGAAAGTACCTCAACATTGTACTCAAGTACAGTACTTAAGTAAATGTATTTAGTTACTTTCCACCACTTGTTATTTCTTATTTTTGACCAACCTACAATCTACAGGATGTTCTTTTGGAACTGTTGTTAACTTAAAGCAGTGCACTCTCTACCTGTTTATCTCCAGTAAAATGCGGTTTGAAATGCATTGTCCACAAACCCCCCGATTGATATGATTTTGTCTTTATCTCTAGCACCCCAATTTACACTGTAAAATACTCAGGGTTCGTTTAACTCTGAGAGTGTACAAATGGAACCAAAATGGACCCTTTACAGGTCCTTTATGGGTCTGTAAATCTCAGAGTTAGAGATCTGTAAGGATCTCAGTTTTGGAGAGGTGCTGTGGTCATGCTTGTAACGTTCACCGTGGTCGGACCATGATGGAAGTGCAAGTATGAAGGAAGGCACACTCGTAGTCACCATGCTGCTACAAATGTCTTCTAAATCCCAACGGTATTCTGAAAAAACGTATGTTTCTATATCAGTGGTGCTCAAACCTTTTCATGTCAAGGACCCCCAAAATGATATGTATTTGGCCGCCGACCCCCATCTCAAAATGTTTTGTTGCAGGGACCCCCAGAAGCAAAGAATCGAGTTGAAAATGTTCGCTTTAAACAATATATATATTCAAAGATTTGCACACATTTTCACGATTTTTCAAAAATAGCAGATCTACAAGCTCGTAGCGCGGCACTCGGTGCCGCGCTACGAGCTTGTAGATCTGCTATTTTTGAATAGCCCAAAGTGTAAAATAATACTTTTCAGCTCAAATCAAAAAATGACACAGATGCGTTCCAGGTCTCAATCGGTTAAACTAAAGCTGCCAACTGGTATTAAACCATTGTATGTCTGAGTGGCACATTATAGAGAATGATGAGAATTATCTCATTCGTTACAAATTCGTTACATTTTTGTTTTTCCTAGGCGTTTATCCAGCAAAATGCGTGCGCTGACATTTTGTCCGTTTTCCATGTCCGATCCTTTCATCCTATCCTAGTCATTCCATCCATTCCTGTCGTTATTTTAGAACAGATCTGTTGGCAGCTCCGTCTTGTTGTAAAAAGAGGTCTGAGTGCCGGCTTTCTGGACGCTGAACCCGGCCACCCGATTGGCTCTCCCGGCCATCTCCTCCAGCTGCATTGTGGGATAAAGGGCCATGTAGAACGCCAACGCTCCAATAAAGCTGTCCCCGGCTCCCTGAGAAAAGAAACACAAGACATTGTGACAGCCCTGTGGTGAATGACGTGGTGTAAAACGTTCCACTGAGTGACACGGAGGAACACGTCACTTTCTCCTCCAGTGTGGGGGTCGGGTACGAGGTCACGACTCACCACGGGCTGCCGTGAAAAAGTGCCCGTTAAGGGCCATACTTAGGTACAGTTTTGAGGATTTTTTTTTTACTTTACTGGAGTATTTCCAATTGTCAGTGCTTTTACTTCTACTCCACTACATCTCAGAGGCAAATATTATACTTTTACTCCACTACAATTATTTGAAAACGTACTAGTTACTTTGTAGATTTTGATTATTATTACAAAACACACATTAACCACTTCAGCCCTATACTGTATGCATTTCGGCCATTTGAAAATAGCCGATCTACAAGCTCACACATTGTGAGCTTGTCGATCGGCTACTTGTAGATCTGCTATTTTCAAAAGATGTGTATACCTTTGAAAACTTGTGAAATGGGACCTTCTGCATAATGAGTACTTTCTACTTTTGGCACTTTTAGGTACATTTTGATGTGAATACTTTTGTACTTTTACTCAAGTACATTTTGAGTTCCGGACTTTTACTTGTATTTCGACATTGCAGTATCGAAACTTTTACTTAAAGTAAAACATTCGAGTACTTTTTCCACCACTGCATAAGATGGCCACTGCCAGGGACAGAGATGAAGTGACAAGGATGACTTCCTGACATTTCATTAACAACCCATTAAGACCTGAAGCCGATTTCTACAAAATGTCTTCTAAATCCCAACAGTTTTCTGAAAAACCTATGTTTCTATATCAGAGGTGCTCAAACTTTTCCATGTCAAGGACCCCCAAAATTATATGTATTTGGCCGTGGGACCCCCATCTCAAAATATGTTGTTCCAAGGACCCCCCAGAAGCAAAGATTTGAGTTAAAAATGTTCGCTTTAAAATAATATAAATGAATTTGCACACATTTTCTCAATTTTTCAAAAATAGCAGATACACAAGCTCATAGCGCGGCACTCGGTGCCGCGCTATGAGCTTGTAGATCTGCTATTTTTCAATAGCCAAAAGTGTAAAATAATGCTTTTTTTTTAGCTCAAATCAAAAAGTGACACAGATGCGTCCCAGGTCTTAATGGGTTAAACCGGGCAGGGAGGGAAGACGTAAAAACTCGCAAAGGGACTGATCACTCACGGCTTGGCTTTAAAGTTTCAATCCGTAACGTTTTTATCTCCTACCCGGGGTTTTCGAATACATGGGGTTTCCATGGCGTGGGACTGGGGGAATCTTGAGCTCATGAGCTTCAGGCAGTACTACTTGCTAACCAGTAGGTGTCCTCGGTGATGAACAATGGAATAGGAGGAGGAAGAAGGGCTGTAATTCAACGAGCAGCTGCTGTCGACAGTAGGGGGTGCTATGACATTTGTCAGTATGTCTTGGTCTTGGTCTATACATCCCTGTCTGTCTCAGCTCTTGATTTCTCAGTGATTTCTGTGACTGTACACTGCAAACGGTGGTGTAAAGTAACTAAGTACATGTACTCAAGTACTGTGCTTAAGAACAATTTTGAGGTATTTGTACTTTACTGGAGTATTTCCATTTTTCAGTGTTTTACTTCTACTCCACTGCATCTCAGAGGCAAATATTGTACTTTTACTCCACTACAATTATTTGAAAACTTAGTTACTTGTTGCTTTTCAGATATAAATTATGATATAATGAAACATACATTAACCACTTCAGCCCTGTTTTATACATAGGCTATTTGAAAATATCAGATCTACAAGCTCACAGCTTGTGAGCTTGTAGATGGGCTATTTTCAAACATTTTTGTACTTTTACTTTTGGTGCTTTAAGTACATTTTGATGCCAATTCTTTTGTACTTTTACTCAAGCACATTTTGAATTCTGCACTTTTACTTGTAACAGAGCATTTCTATATTGCAGTATTGGTACTTTTACTTGAGCAAAGAATTTGAGTACTTTTTCCGTATTGTATACTGCAAATGTATACGGACAAACAATAGCACGCATGCTGTGAGAATTCCCGGCATGTGGACATAATCATTTCCATTACCAATTTAGTGGCCATCAGATCAATCATGTGTTCATGGAAGATAAGTCAGAGGCTAAGACATTTTACTTTGACAAAGTACTGTGTACGATGTCCGAACGGACGTGTCTGAAAAGCAGGAGAAAAAAACATGTCCCATGTTTTATATTAAAAACAATGATGTGATTTGTTTGAATGCATGTAAAAAGATGCTGTGGCCATACCTATTTCAACCCATTCAAACCGGGAAAGCGTCTGTGTCATTTTAGTATCGTGCATCTGCTATTTTTGAAAAAAAGAAAAAAAAAATAGTAGCACAAATCTCTTCAGGGGGTCCCTGGTAAAAGCCATTTTCATATGGGGGTCCCCGGCCAAAATATGTATACATTTTGGGGGTCCTCAGCACGAAAAAGTTTGAGAACTACTGACTTTAGAAGGCCTTCGTAGAATCGGCCTCAGTTCTTAATGGCTGATCCACGCATGCATAACGTAACGTGATCATTGCTTTGTTGATGTGTCTGAAATAACTTCCAAGTTCCAAACCACACAAATCAATGGTTTTACCTACTGTAACCGCCGTTCAAAGTCAGCTGGATAGCACATGCCAGCTGTGTGAATCAGCGGTATAGCTTCCACAGTGACTCTGGGGTTTGCCTATCGGTACCGAGGGGATAAATCATCTATTGATAGTTAAGATGGAATGTGCCATCCTCGCCCTGGGGGGGGGGGGGGGCTTGGCTGACTGAGAAGGGTGGAGGGGGGGGGGGGGGGGGGGGGGTCACTGATGGGAAAAGGCATAGAAGGAATGTGGCGACACGCTCATGTTTTAACCACAAATGGCCCACGCTCACTGCTGGTTCTCACAGGCCCCGGCCGGTCCCATTACTCACCACTTCGGCTCTCGAAAAAGGCTGACGCTGTTTTAACTCTCCTGTGAACACCTCTGGAACTATCTCAACCCCCCGCCCCGGTCCTATAAGCCAGTGGTTCTCAACCTGTGGTTCGGGACCCTCAGGGGGGTCCCCAGTTGACAGTAAAGTGACAATATAAGGACTTTTAATACCTAATACCTATTTTTTTTTAAAGGTGAAATGAAATGAAAAAAGACCATTGCGGCATCAAAAGTAATCAACAAACTATACTTTAAAAACTGGTCAAACATTGGACAAATTGCCAATTATAAGAGGCCGAAAAAGTTAAAAATACTCATATTATATTATATATATTCATGCATTGTGAGCTTGTAGATCAGCTATTTTCAGCTATTTTCACAATATTTATCCGTGGCACCAAGTCAAACTAAATGCCTCAACTCCTACAATTCCAAGTGCTTGTCAGGGTGGGGGTGACTGGGGCTGGGGGTCCCCAGTATAAATATGATTACTTTGGGGGGTCACGGCGACGGTGTTGTTCACAAAAAATAGCCGATCTACAGTACAAGCTCACAACACTGCCGTACGAGAGACTTTTATAAATCAAAGTAGCACTTCATCTACTGTACTATGAGATGAGCATTAGTCTACTAGCTGCAGGGCTGTGTGGTCAGTTCAGATACCTGCCATCCAATGACATCATCGGTGGGGATTCCAAGCGAATGGAAACTACAGCCTTTCTCATCCTGGAAAGTTACCATGTTTGAAATAGAAGGCATTGTTGATTGAAATGACCACTGATGATGTCATCAGTGGTAGCGGTGAGAGAGACATGATACCTTCCATGAGCATGAGTTCTCCTTTAAGCATTACAGTAACGTTGCAACAATTAATTCATTGAACTAATCAATTGCGTGTATATAAAATATCGATAATCAATAGATTTTTTTTAGGGGGGATATTTACATTTCAGAATTTTTCAAAAATAATGAAAATAGCAGATCTACAAGCTTGTAGCTTTTAATTTTTTGCGCAACTTGTACGATACAGTATAATATAGGGCTTAGCGGGTAATCAGACTATCAATGTAGTCGATTCCAAAACATTTATTAAAAACATTTCCACGTCGACTCCTTGATCTATTAAAAAATACAAATAAAGTATTCAAAAAACATGCTTCTCAATTATTCGATTCTTTTTTTAAACCTATGTTCCTATGTCAGTGGTTCTCAAACCTTTTCATGTCAAGGACCCCCAAAATTATATGTATTTGGCAGTCTCAAAATATTTTGTTCCAGGGACCCCCCAGAAGCAAAGATTTGAGTTACAAATGTTCGCTTTAAAAAAAATATATATCCAAAGATTTTCACAAATTTTCACACATTTTCAAAAATAGCAGATCTGCAAGCTCATAGCGCGGCACTCGGTGCCACGCTATGAGCTTTTATATCTGCTATTTTTGAATAGCCAAAGTGTAAAATAATGCGTTTTTTTAGCTCAAATCAAAAAATGACACAGATGCTTCTTCGGGTCTTAATGGGTTAATCGAAAAGTAATCGACAGAATAATCGTTCGGAAAAAATAATATCCAGCTTGCAGCCCTACGTTACAGGATCAGGAGGAGGTCATGGGTTCTACTAACTACGGTGATGGTGTGACCATGGGCGTAACGCAGAGACTAGGCCGGGTTAGGAGGCTGGAAAGAGTGAGATCAGAGCCGAAACTTCTCTCACGGCCCCAGTGGATTTCCATGTTTAAACCCACGGCGTGTTTATGTCTCCTGTCTGGTATAGTTGGGTTGGGCTATTATACAGCAAACGTTTTGGAAACAGTGCTCGTGGTGGTGCTGGTGGTGGTGGTGGGGGGGGGGGCAGTCGCATTCTGGTCTGGCTTTGGCCCGTTTCCCCGATTCACGAGTCCCGGTCAAAACAGTGAGGTGGTGTTAGTTAACTAGTTGTACGAACGCTTGTTTTATTGTTGTATTGTTTTATTGGATCTTGTTTAGTCGATACACTTATTTGTTTATTTAGCTCATGCTCATTTGATTTAGCTATTTTGTCTCATCTGTTTAAGGAAATAGGTAGCTGATATATTGCACTTTTACCTTAGCGCTAGGTATACTCTTGGTTGCTTGTTTTTGCAGGTAATGCACTTCTGGTGATTAGTGGTTTTCGTTCCCTACCTATGTTGAATGCACTTATTTGTAAGTCGCTTTGGAGAAAAGTGTCTGCTAAATGACTGTAATGTAATGTGTCACTTTTTCGACCAGGACTTGACAGCGCTGTGGACTATAGCAGTGGTTCTCAACCTGTGGGTTTGGGACCCCCAGGGGGGTCCCCACTTGATTTTTTTTGGGGGGTCCCCAGGTGATAGTGAAGTGACACTATCATCGCATCGCATCGTGGCGCGTTGTGAGCTTGTAGATCGGCTATTTTCAAATAGACTATGTATAAAATAGGGCTGGGGTGGTTAATGTATGTCTTATAATATAATCATTTATATCTGCAAAGTAACTAGTAACTAAAGTTGGCAAATAATTGTAGTGGAGTAAAAGTACAATATTTGCCTCTGAGATGTAGTGGAGTAGAAGTAAAAGTATTGGAAATTGGAAATACTCCAGTAAAGTACCTCAAATGTTTACTTAAGTACAGTACTTGAGTAAATGTACTTAATAGTTACTTTACACCACTGCACGCGATGCAAGACGTGGGATATTCTCCTTCTAAGGCTCCGGGGTCGTGGCACTGGGATAGTCATCGCCCCCGACGCTTCCCTGAGCTGAAAACAAGACACTGGCAACGTGACGGTATCGGAACCATAGCGAATGAAGCTCAATGAAGCTGACAAGCGCTGCCCCCCCCCCTCCCCCCCTCAGCCTCGGCCGTGGTTGCCCTCGACACCGCTCGGTGAAGGTTAGATGTGGAGGGCTGTCAATCAAACGACAGAAGCGCTCGCCGCGGATGAGTTGTGATGATGCTCGCGCCGGTCGCCCTCTTGACCTCCGTGCCATTTCTACGCCCGCCCGCGCCCCTTCCATGTTCCCGCAAGGAACTCAGCGCTTCTGAACTTTCTCCTTGGACTTGCATAACTTATATGTACCTTATGTATGTAGGTATGCCTAAATATGTGTGTATAGAAATGAATTTTATTTATATTAGGGCTTTCACCACTAGTATAACCACTAGTCGACCTTGTTGGTACTGGTCGAATAGTTGTTCGAGTAGTTTTTTTTTTTTCCTTCATTGTTTTAGTGCCATAGTAATGGCCCATTACTATTATTATTATCCTCCTGCCTTTATTTTTATCAAAAGGGGGTCAAAAGTATGCCCAATAATAGCCTATTATTGGCAAATAACCCCCTTTTGAGGATCCTTGGAAACAGCATAAAAATAAAGGCAGGAGGATAATACTAATAGTAATGGCATTAAAACAATGGCAAAAAAAAACCACACACACACACCTGATTATATAACATATGAACGTCCCAAAATATGACTATAGTATTCTTTCTGTCAGCCTCCAGGGCGTGATTCGATTTCCTTTTTCTAATGAAAACCATGCAGTTGATTACAAACGGACAAACATGCAAACGTGTCTTTATGAAGAGCTGAACAAAAGCTGAACCCAATCAGTCCACCATACCAACACCTTTCCGAGGTGGTGCCCGTCACGACACTATCTTTTATTACATCCTCCCAATAAACCCTCATCACGGGCCTGACATCATGTCTTGTGTTGGCTCCACATATATCTCTGTTCTCCACCCAGGGGCCTCTCTTGTGAGGGTGCACCCACACCGGTGTGACAGACAGAGCTAACCGCTAACCTCGGGCCCCTCGTCAATGAAAGAGACACCCTGGGGAGAGAGCAAAGACCAGCCACCGGGGGCAGCGATGACTCAATACAGTATGTGTGGCGTACCGTACCGTCAGTGGTGGGGAAAAGTACTCGAATGTTTTATTTGAGTAAAAGTATCGATACTGCGACGTGGACGTGCTCTGTTACAAGTAAAAGTCCTGAATTCAAAATTTACTTGAGTAAAAGAACAATAATATTGGTATCAAAATGTACTTAAAGTACCAAAAGTAAAAGTACTAAAATGTGAAAATAGCAGATCTACAAGCTCACAACGCGTCGCATGAGCTTGTAGATCGGCTATTTTCAAATAGCCTATGTATGAAATAGGGCTGAAGTGGTTAATGTATGTTTCATAGTGTAATAATTTATCTGCAATGTAACTAGCAAACTAAGTTTTCAAATAATTGTAGTGGAGTAAAAGTACAATATATTCCTCTGAGATGTAGTGGGGTAAAAGTATTGACATTTGGAAATACTCCAGTAAAGTAAAAGTACCACAAAATTGTACTTATAAGTACAGTACTTGAGTACATGTACTTAGTTAATTTACACCAACTGGCGTACATATCCGGAACGTTCCAGTAAGACTGGCAGCACAGCAGGGGAGCTCTGCTCTGAAATAACAGGTCGAGGATGATCAAAAGCGTGGCTAATTGAAGCGATTAGGGGGGTGATTTATCTCAGCTGTGCGCTGGTGTGGCGCGCCGAAAATAGCCGATCTACAAGCTCACAACGTTGCTATTTTTGGTGCACGACCGAGTATGAATCGGGCATTTACACCGAGCACGTCTTTGATCCATCAATCATTCTTTTCGTCTCCAGCTTCTTTCGCTCGCTCCCTGAGGCACATGAGGCACTGATGAACGTAGCTTTTGGCTCGGCGCACTGGCCCCGGTGCACAGCAGCGCTGCTAGCGGGTCCATTTTTTATACTCATCTGATTTAAATTGACACTAGTCTGGATTTGACAGTCGTTTTTTTTTTGCAGACGATGCTAAACAGCGGCTTATGTTGCACGTGCGATCCATTAGGTCTCAGTGGGGGTGATGACGTCACATTGACCTCAGGTCTGCTAGAGGTGAAGGAATGCTCTTCGGGGGGGGGGGGGCGGGGGGGGGGTATTCCCCTACCTTTGGTTTTCCTGGAAGACGAAGGCGTGCGAGCGAGCGAGCGGTCCTTATCTGTCTCCTACGCATACAGACGGGGAGAGGCTGGGAATGATTTTGTCCATCCAGACCCACTGTACAGATGTAATGTCTGGTTTAGACAGACCCCCCCCCCCCCACACACACACACACACACATACACACACAAATACACGTACACACACAGTCGACCTCCCGGAGCAGTGGAAACCTGGGCCACCCAAGTCCCACCAGGGCTCAAGGCGCTGTGTGTGTGCGTGTGTGTGTGTGTGTGTGTGTGTGTGTGTGTGTGTGTGTGTGTGTGTGTGTGTGTGTGTGTGTGTGTGTGTGTGTGTGTGTGCGTGTGTGCGTGTGTGCGTGTGCGCATGTGCCCGTGAGTGTGTGCCGTAGCCTCATCCAACTGTCCACGCGTAAACAGCTTCTGCTCTGATCTGGGCAAAGGCATGCCTGCACTCAATTTAGGAGAAAAGGGAAACAAACAGACAGAGAGGGAAGGGAGGGATGAGAGGAGAGGGGAGGGGGGGGGGGTTAGCGGGTAGATCAGCCCGCAGTAGATCAGCACATTTGCTTTGTTATTTAAAGCCAGCGTCGCGGCCGACACTGACTCAGCCCGCAACGGTGTTATTGGGATGGGGGGGCGGGTTTAATCTGCAACCATCAGGAATGTTGCAGATGAAGGACATGCGTGTCTTTGATGGTGTGAAGACAGCCATAACCAACGGGTGCATTACTGTAACATCCATAAACGTTGTTTTGAACTGTTCAGTTCAAGTTCCTCCCAGCGATCGGGGGGGGAGGGGCGGGGCGTCCGGGTGGCACAGAACGGGGAAAAATCCTTGCCCACTACCACCACCACGGAAACTATGGGGTCCGCGGTGCATCTGGCTTGGCCCCCCGGGCGCTCCGATGAACGCGAATGCCCCCGCGTTTGAGGTGGCAGAGCTGTGTTGGCAGGGTGCTCCCTATCGCTGCACTAGGGCGACTCCCGGTCAGGACGCCTGCTCGTGCGTTTAGCGATTTAGCTTGTTCCTCCGCGGTCGGTACGTCCTCCTGGTGAGACTCCTCGCTGTCCGGTGAACAGAAGCTGGTCCGGTGGCCTCACGTGTATCGGAGGAGACACGTGCTCACTGGTCTCGCATTACTGGGCGACCAGAGATCTTCGCCTAACGATATACAGTACGCCTGGTGACATCTCACTTCAGGGTAGATGCTAGAACGGGGGCGAGAACAGACGCTAACAAACCTACGCCTACTGCTTTGGAAACCAATCCTGTTACCGCCCCAATTTGAAGGACCACCCTAAAGGCATTGCATTGGTGCTGCAATACAGTCTTCTCCCCCCCCCCCCATTTCCGAATAGTTTCCACCCAGTTTTAGCAACTACATTGGATTTTAGATTGGCTCAGCAGATGTATCGGTACTGTAGGTGGGGATCTCAGATCGTCCGGCAGCACAAGACTACGTGCTTGACTACACCGTCCCTCACAAACCAACCAGTAGGGCTCAGCAGTGACAAGGGACTACATGACAAAGGGGAATTGGGAATTGGCGTAACGACTTAAATGGGAAAAAGTCAAAAGAATTGCAAAAAAGGACAGAAAAAGTCATCCTAGTGATCTGAATGCTTCTCTGTAGAGTGGGTCAAAATAACCAAACGTATCCAAATGACGTTAGACTACGTCGAATATCGAACCTGGCGCGCTCGCTCGCTCGCTTGTCGGGGCGTCGCGCCGAGAGAGAAACCGCAAGTGACTCACGGCGTTGATACCGAGGCAAATCCTGCCTCCGTTCTCAGTCCCAAAAACTAGCCAATAAGTATCCCACAAAGAACCAAGTCATCAAGACTCACAGCGAGTGAAACCTGTTACTGACGAAGCTCGAGGCCAAAACGGTTGTCTATAAACGCACTACTGGAAGTACGAGCGCTGAAAAAGCCAGCAAATCACAACTGCCTGCGAGGCATCTGGTTATGAGCAGAACGAGAAAGAAAAAAAACAAGGATCACAGCCCTGATAACAATCTGTTTTCTTTCTGCATTTAGGAAGAAGAGAGAAAAAAAACGGTTTACTGGAAGAAGGATTAGGTTGTCCAGAAGAGTTAAACACTCCAGAATTTATGGGGCCATCAAAGAACAGGAGGGGTAGAGTGTGTGTGTGTGTGTGTGTGTGTGTGTGTGTGTGTGTGTGTGTGTGTGTGTTGGGGGGGTTTGGGGAGGGGGGGGGGTGAGGCGAACACGCAGCAGGCGCGACCGCAGCGCGGCTGTACAGCTTTCTGCTGACTGGTGCAGGCCTGAGAGGTGAGTCACGGGAGGGGAGGGTGGTGGTGTGTGTGTGTGTGTGTGTGTGTGTGTGTGTGTGTGTGTGGGGGGGGTGGGGGGGGTTGTAACTTCTCCCAGAGGCAAACGGGAGACAAGAGACGTGAGTGCAGGCATGAAGGAGGGGGGGGGGGGGGGGGGGGGGTGGTTGGGCGTAAAACACTTTTAAAACAGAAAAAAACGAGCGCTTCCTTGAAATACTGATGTACACAACGCTCTCCACCCCACCACACCGCATGGTTCCTCTTTCAGACTAACTGTCTGCCCATGCGGTCTCCGCAAGCTGTTTCACTTGATTTTGGCTTCTTTTTTTAAAACTTCACGAGGCTGGACGTGGGGGTTTATAACGGCTACGCCGACGGGGTTTTTACCGTTGGAGCCTCGGAGGGCTTTTTTTAACCTCTCTCTTGCTTGTTTGTCGCAGTGTGTGTCAGCCTATATAAACTGTACGCTCCGTGATTAACAGCTATACTGCCTAAGCTACCATATCACATAGCAACAGGGGGAAGTTCAATTGAATCATTAAGAAGCATGAAATGAATCGATCTTGAACGGACACGTTTTGCGGATACACTAAAAGTGCAAAGACGCATTTAACACCTCTTGTCTAATGACGCAGGTTTGTTGATATTGATGTGAGACCAAAAGGACCCACAAACCGCTATGGCAGGAAATACAAGCACATCGCTGAGCCTCCCGTGACGTGTCACACAGCTAGTAAAAGGAGGGAAAAAAAGCCCCAGAGTGGTCACCACATACTCTACTAAAAAACATTGGCTTCGTCTTAAAACCTTTCCAGTTGAGAGGTTGGCAAAATCATTAGACTGACTGCAGTGGTGGAAAGAGTACTCAAATGTTTTGCTTAAGTGCAAGTGTCGATACTGCAATGTGGAAGTACTCGGTTACGCGTAAAAGTCCGGAATTCAAAATTTACTTGAGTGAAAGTACAAAAGTATTGGTATCAAAATGTACTTAAAGTATCAAAAGTAAAAGTACTGAAATGTTTGAAAATAGCAGATGTACACGTTGCGACACGTTGTGAGCTTGTAGATCGGCTATTTTCAAATAGCCTAGGTATAAAATAGGGCTGAAGTGGTTAATGTATGTTTTATAATGTAATATATTTATATCTACAAAGTAACTAATAACTAAAGTTTTCAAATGATTGTAGTGGAGTAAAAGTACAATATTTGCCTCTGAGATGTGGTGGACTAGAAGTAAAAGTATTGAAAATTGGAAACACTCCAGTAAAGTTAAAGCACCTCAAATTTTTACTTAACTCATTGAGTGCCATTAACGTGTTTCACGTGTTTTAGTGATATGGTGCAACGTGCCATTAACGTGTTTCACGTGTTTTTTGGTTTTTTTTTAGAACCCAAGATATCATTATCTGAAGATTTGCAGCTCCATCCACTCCTTGTTTAACTTATAACTTAAAAAGGCTGTATCTCGCTTCCTAAGCACTTTTTTTTTACTTTGAAAAAATAAAAATCATAATGGCCAGAAATAGATAATAATAATTTGGGCACTCAATGAGTTAAGTACAGTACTTGAGTAAATGTACTTAGTTACTTTCCACCACCAAGACTGAGAGTACAGTATGTGTCACAAAGCTTTGTTTGTGCATGTATAAGCGCTTGGAATCCGAGGGTCTTGCAATATGAAGAGCACACTGGAAATGTGCATCAGTTACCGTTCGTCATCACATGCATAACAAACGTAGGAAAACTTTCAAAGTTTTTAAAGGAATTCTTAGTTGCTGGGTGAGGAATGGAGGAATTGTGTAATCGTTGAGTGAAAAATGACATTTCTTAATTTGATAAGATAAGAGTGCCATCATCTTGTTAAACTGTTTAACTTTTAAGACCGGGAACGCATCTGTGTCATTTTAAGATTTCTTTGGCTATTCAAAAATAGCAGATCTACAAGTTCATATGAACTTGTTTTTTTTTTTTTTTAATTGAACATATTTAACTCTGTTACAACTTCTGGGGGTCCCTGGAAGAAAATATTTTGAGATGGGGGTCCACGGCCAAATACCTAAAAAAAACCTGTTAGGATTTAGAAGACATTTGTAGAATCTCCAGAAGCAAAGATTTGAGTATTAAATGTTCGCTTTAAAAAATATATGTATTCAAAGATTTGCACACATTTTCCACGATTTTTCAAAAAAATTGCAGATCTACAAGTTCATAGCGAGGCACTCGGTGCGAAAATTTTACATTGACACTGTTGTACCTTGTCCTTCCTAAATAAAAAAAATATATATACAAAAAAAAGAATAGTATTAATTAGAAAAATTAGAAGATTTTTTTTTTGAATTTGACCGTATAAATGACTCGACAGAACTTAGAACGATGGCAGAGAGAGTAAGACATCACACAGGTCCCCAGACAGAAATGAAGGACGACAAAGTCAATAACAATAATAAACGTATAAACCTCGTTGCTGTACATTTTGACAACTGGATGTCGCAACCTTTTCTTTTTCTTACCGTGGTGTCCACCGGCGTGACCCGTGCGGTGGGGATGTGATGATGCGTGGTGGAGGAGGCGGTCTCCTGTGCCTTGAGCACCACACAGCCCTGGTGACCCAGGGTGACGATCACAGAGCCGCAGCCTCGCCTCAGCAGCTCCTGGCCGGCCTGACCAGCGTCCTCCACACTGGACACCGCCAGCCCCGTCAGCAGCTCTGCCTTTTCATGGACACAAAGCAGTGGTGGGGGGGGGAAAAAAGTATTCACATTTTTTACTTGAGTAAAAGTATCAATACTGCAATTAAAAATGCGTTTATGCGATCGCAGAATTTACCGCACAATCAGCAAAATGGCGCATAAGTATGCGGGGATAACGTTTTTTCAAAAAGGCCGCATCGAATCGCATAATATGAGCATTTCATCGCATAATATGCGCATCGTGTCGCATAATTCGCAAATTTTCCCATATCGCATATTTTGCATATTGCCGCATATTTCACAACTTTCTGCATATTTAGCAACTTCCCGCAATTTCACCGCATAAAATAAAAAAAACCCTGCATATTTCATCGCAAAATCAAGGATTTTTGCCCACGTTTTTCTGGAGGGTCTATGCAATGTAGAAATAATACTCTGTTACAAGTAAAAGTCCGGGAATTCAAAACGTACTCGAGTACAACTATAAAAGTATTGGTATCAAAATTTACAAAATGTACTCATTATGCAGAATGTCCCATTTCAAGTTTTCAAATGTATGACAATCTTTTGAAAATAGCCGATCTACAACCTCACAATGCGTCGCGATGCGACGCATTGTGAGCTTGTAGATCTGCTATTTTCAAATGGCCGATATCTGTTTAGGGCTGAAGAGGTTAATGCATGTTTCGTAATAATAATCAAAATCTACAAAGTAACTAGTAACTAAAGTTTTCAAATAATTGTAGAGGAGCAAAAGTACAATTTTGTTTCTCCAGAAGCCATTGAACATAGCATAGGATAGAAGGAGAGGAGGGGGAGACCATTGTTAATCCCGCGGGGGGGGATTAATTTTCGGCTTCAACAAAGCTGATGGCTGCTCAGACGGTCCTGATGAGTGCTCGGGGTGAGGCAGTAAGGGGTTAAGTGTCTTATACTCAGGGACGCTTCGGCGCGCGTTACTGGAAGGCCAAACCGCTGACCTTTCTGCCTGCCAGATGGCCTCTCTCTACCCACTCTGCTACGGCTGTTAAAGTCATGCTGTGTCACATTCATTTTAATACTTTTTTTTGTGACAACGTTGTCATGACAGTATGTGTCTATACCGAAGGAACACTCTATGACACCAAAATATGGAATGCCCTGATACCGTCCATTAAAACATTTGAGTCACTGGTTTCTTTCAAAACCGTCCTGAAAAAAATTATGGCCGCACACTCGCTAATAGAAATACCAGTGAAAAAATATATCTAAAATACCTTTTGTTTAATTGTAAAAAAAAACTACACAGTATGATTTTAACTAAGCAATGAGTATAGTGTTCATTTCATATCACACGCCATGTGCTCCCCTGCTACCTTCACCATATTCTTTTAAAATGAATCAAATACTACTTTTTAAAAAAACCTATTATTTACCCATTCAATCCCGGAACGCATACTTTAGATTTTATTTGGCTGTTCAAGAATAGCAGATATACACACAGTTGCCTAAATACATATCATTTTGTGGGTCCTTGACATAAAAACTTTTGAGAACCACTGATATATATATATATACAGTAGCAACACATGACCCCAGAAGCAAAGATTTTAGTTAAAAAAATTCACTTGGGTGAAAAAAATATATATATATTCAAAGATTTGCCCAAGATTTTTTAGAAAAAAAATTGCACATCTACGAGCTTGTAGATGTGCAATTTTTTGAATAGCCCAAAGTATAAAATAATGGTTAAAGTGCGTTCCTGGTTTTAATGGGTTAAAGTATTATTCAATGAATGAGTTTGATTAACTCTTGCAGCCCTGTTCAGGAGTGATTCATTCCTTTATAATGCATGATGTTCTTAGGAATGTCCTTCTCTGACATGTCGCTGACATAACAGACCACATGAGTGCTATCAGTGGTTCCAGGACATTTCAGCATGAACATATGGGGCTGTTGCAAGGGCTGGACCTATCACCAGTGGTGGAAGAAGTACTCGGATATTTTACTTAGGTAAAAGTACCAACACCACACTATAAAAATACTCTGTTACAAGTAAAAGGCCTGTGTTAAAAAATGTTACTTGAGTAAAAGTATAAAAGTATTGGCATCAAAATGTACTTAAAGTACCAAAAGTAAAAGTGCTAGAATGTTTGAAAATAGCAGATCTACAAGCCCACAACGCGTCGCGATGCGACGCGTTGTGAGCTTGTAGATCTGCTATTCAAATAGCCTAGGTATAAAATAGGGCTGAAGTGGTTAATGTATGTTTTATAATGTAATCATTTATATCTGCAAAGTAACTAGTAACTCAACTCAAAGTTTTCAAATAATTGTAGTGGAGTAAAAGTACAATATTTGCCTCTGAGATGTAGTGGAGTAGTAAAGTAAAAGTATTGAAAATTGGAAACACTCCCTGCCTATAACCTTACACGGCACCTGTGAAGCAATGTGATATTTATTGGAATAATTAGACATAACGTACATACTGCGCACGCATGTTGTACACTGTATAATACAAGAATGTGGTGCGAGGTCAGCGCCCTGTGGGGCAATTTTGACAGTTTTTCGGGTTTTTTGAGTGTCAGATGACTCCGCCGGAGCTGATATCAGATCTAGGGTCAGTCCCAGGTTAACCCTTTGAGGCCTGGAACTGTCATTTTTAGATTTGAGCTAAAAAGCATTATTTTACACTTTGGGCTATTCAAAAATAGCAGATATACAAGCTCATAGCGCGGCACCGAGTGCCGTGCTATGAGCTTGTAGATCTGCTATTTTTGAAAAATCATGAAAATGTGTGCAAATCTTTGAATATATATATTTTTAAAGCAAACATTTTTAACTCAAATCTTTGCTTCTGGGGGGTCCCTGAAACAAAATATTTTGATGGGGGTCCCCGGCCAAATACATATCATTTTGGGGGTCCTTGACATGAAAAAGCTTGAGCACCACCGATATAGAAACGTACGTTTTTCAGAATACTGTTGAGATTCAGGAGACATGTAGAATCGGCTTCAGGTCTCAATGGGTTAAAATAAGGTATTGGTATCAGGGACTTTCCACACGATTCAAATACAATACCGCTGACCATGTGTGACATGTACAGGTAACTAAGACATCAAAGCACTGGCTTATATTCCCTTGTCACACATACAGTAGAGGCCTGTTAGAAACCTCTGACACAGATATATTATGGACTACACGTCAGTCATTGTTGTCCAATGACCTCCAGCTACTGATTCTATAATGAGAACATATCATTTTAAAATTGTAAAGTTTTGCTATTTTAAAAAAAAATGTTTCAAGGGATATTTCTCTCACAATGTTATACATTAGCTTGAGAATATGATCGTTTTTTCTGGTATTACAGGGTTGACTGACATGGAGGAAGTGTATTAGTCTAAACGATCACATTCTGATGTTAATATAACCTTGCATCAGGATAAATACTGTATTATTATTCTGTCGGATATTTTTTCAGAGGATCACGTTTTGTTCCCAAAACATGGTGTCTTTCAAAAGACCCCCCCCCCCCAAACAATTAGCATTTTATTTAGACTATACTGTAATCACATTAAATCAAATCAAATCAACTGACTGTTCCAGAACGCGTTGTGATAACATTGCAAGTAATGTTTATCTTATTTAATAAGTTGTTAATCTTTCAAAAACGGAGCTTAAATGAACTGAGACGCTTGGAGTAGCAACAATGTACATAGGATTACTGTTTTAGAACATTACATTTCCCCATTAACCCATTAAGACCCATTAAGATAGCGCGGCACCGAGTGCCGTGCTATGAGCTTGTAGATCTGCTATTTTTGAAAAATCTTTAAAAAATAAGTTTTAGATTAAAAAAAAAATCATTTTTACTTTTTCTCTCCAAAAGAGCAGATACTAGCTCCCAATGCATCACATCGGCTATACTTTCGAATATCTTAAGTATAAAGCAGGGCTTAAGTGGACTGTCTTTAGTAACCAATCAAAAATCACCGACAGTTCCTCGGTCAATACAGCGTTTGACTCGTAACAAATGATTCACCTCAATTTGACTCAACAAAACCAACTAAACCATGCAAGCGTTCTGGGCCGTAGGGAGAGTGAATGCTTATCTAGGTGTGTGAGGTCCTCAGGTGAACACCAAAGATACTTTTGTTGGTTCTAAAACACTTCAAACGTGCGATGTGGGCCGTAGATCAAAGACAGTT
The DNA here is from genome assembly GCF_963454915.1 of Gymnoscopelus microlampas. Classification (NCBI taxonomy): domain Eukaryota; kingdom Metazoa; phylum Chordata; class Actinopteri; order Myctophiformes; family Myctophidae; genus Gymnoscopelus; species Gymnoscopelus microlampas. Next base: position 9,382,100 of record NC_139957.1, read on the forward strand.
CACACTTTGTCTTCCATAAGCCCCCTGCAGCATTGTAGCCCACACACACATATTCTCTCTCTCTCTCTCTCTCTCTCTCTCTCTCTCTGTCATACAAACGCACACACGCGGCCGCACTCACACGCGCGCGCACACACACACACACACACACACACACACACACACACACACACACACACACACACACACACACACACAGTGGAGGAAAAAGTACTACTTAAGTAAAAGTATCAATACTGCAATGTAGAAATACTCTGTTATGAGTAAAAGTCAGAAATTCAGAATTGTAAAAGTACAAAAGTATTGGTATCAAAATGTACTTAACGTACCAAAGTAGAAAGTACTCATTATGTAGAATTAATTATGTAGAATGTAGAATTTCCCAAGTTTTCAAATGTATAAAAATCTTTAGAAAATAGCCGATCTACAAGTAGATCTACAAGTAGATCTGCTATTTTCAAATGGCCGAAATGTATATAGGGCTGAAGTGGTTAATGTATGTTTTGTAATAATAATCAAAATCTACAAAGTAACTAGCAACTAAAGTTTTCAAATAATTGTAGTGGAGTAAAAGTACAATATTTGCCTCTGAGATGTAGTGGACTAAAATAAGTACAGCACGTGAGTAAATGTACTTAGTTACTTTACACCACTGTACACACACGCACACACACACACGCACGCACACGCACACACCTGACTTGAATTCTAGGAGAGAGCCAGCCGAGCCCGCATTGGGGAGGTCATCAGGGAATGGGTCTGACACTTGAACTGCGTTGAATAGGGTCGGGGCCCGGGGAAGATCGGACCCCCCCCACCCCCCCACCACCCCCAGCGCAATTTGTCAAAGCCGAACAATGGCTCCTGACAGTTCAAAAACAAACCGCACGGTAGATCAGAGCTTTTCAGAGCCCCGATGCCACCCTGTTGCGGTCAGACAGACGCCCCAAAACGAGAACGAGAGAGAACGGTCTTCTTCTTTAGTCATCAGCTTTAAGACAGGGGATCTCTCTCTCTCTCTCTCTCTCTCTCTCTCTCTCTCTCTCTCTCTCTCTCTCTCTCTCTCTCTCTACTGTACGAGTGAGGGATGAATCATCCCTGCCTGCCTGTGTGTTTGTGTGTGTGTGTTAATCACCCAGTGAGTGAGCACCTTCTATCTCACATGCCATAATACAGTGTGACAGTGTCAGTGTACTTGCCCGTGTGCGTGTGTGCGTGTGTGTGTGTGTGTGTGTGTGTGTGTGTGTGTGTGTGTGTGTGTGTATACACAGGTGTGCATATATTAACAACCTTAACCACTTAAGCCCTGGATTATACTTTGGCTATTCAAAAATAGCCGATGTAGCTCGTAGATCAGCTATTAAAACAATTTTGAAAAAATGTGTTGATACATTTTGAAATGTGTGAAAGAAATTAGCGACATTTTTTCCAACATAAAAAAAAGTAGATTTTTTTTAACTCAAATCTTTTACTTAAGTAAAAGTTTCAATACTGCAAAGTAAATTGAAATACTCTGTTACAAGAAAAAGTCCGGAATTCTAAGTTTACTTGAGTAAAAGTACAAAAGTAATGGTATCAAAATGTACTTAATGTCACGGTCCGCTCCTCGGGCTGTGGACTTTGACTCTATTATTTAGACCCTGAATGCCCTTATATGGTCATGGACACTTTATGCCGGTTAGGCCGACTTTATTATTTAGACCTTGAATGCCCTTATATGGTCATGGACACTTTATGCCGGTTAGGCCGACTTTATTATTTAGACCTTGAATGCCCTTATAGGGTCGTGGACACTTTAGGCCGGTAAAGTGCATACTGCATGTTCTGTATTCTGCATATTGTATGTTCTGCTTACTGCATGTTGTCTTTGTATATTAGATTTGTTGTTACTCTGTTGCCTTTTGCCCTGATGTTGTCTACTTTTATTTTGTAGTATTGTTTCCTGTCTGCCTTGTTATCGCTTCCTGTCTTGTCTCACCAGTATGCATTAGTTATGTTCTCCACCTGTGTCCTGTTGTGCCCCAGCCAATCCCTGTGCTGATTTGTCTTGTGTTCACCTGTGTCCAGTTAACCCTGTGTCTATATATATTCCCCTGTTTTGTTCAGTTCCTTGTCAGGTCGTCATTTAATGTTAGCGTGTTATGTACTGTGGCTACAAGTCATTCGGTATTTTGGGTACTTGTTTTAAC